>NC_044930.1:4267379-4362055 GCF_003576645.1 Ipomoea triloba
AAAAAAAAAAAAAAAAAAAAAAAAAAAAAAAAAAAAAAAAAAAAAAAACCTCAAAAATTGGTTTCTAGCAAGTGTGCCACTAGACCACAAAGTCTTTGGCTTAGCATATTAATTATGATGTGTAGAAATTCTCAAAAGTAAGGATTGTTTACGCAGCAACCACGCCACGCCACTTCTCTTATTGCGATTTGCAAGCTACTACACAAAATCAGCTCGAATATAATCAATAGATACTTTTAAGTATAATCTTTTTCGATTGAATGAAAAACAAGCAAGCAGAGTTGCATATATCAAACCGTCCCAATGCTCAAAAGGGGATGCATTTCAGTCAGAAGAGATTCAACCACGAACAAGTCATCATGCTACTCCTACCTAAGGTGGGTTATCATTCAATTGGTAAATGAATTCACCTCATCATGTTTATATCTAATTATGTAACTCCAATTTCTCAATATCAACTCAATAATACTGGGGTCCAAACATATTGACATCAATCACCACTTGAACAAACTAAATGGTGTTGTCTCATAGAAGAAGCTTCCCTGGTAATGACCTAGATTCACGACGGGACCAAGGAGCCACAAAAAGCAACACCTTTTGATATCATTAGACCCAGGATTATTATTATTATTAATTGTACGGAAATTCGCAACTTCAATTCCTAGCACGTTACCATGTTTGGATTATATTGTACCTTCGTGAATGGGTTAGTTTTGTCACTGTCAACTCGTTTTCCTCCTACCATCCATAACATTACATTTACATACGACATTTTATCGTCCATGTTACTCGGCATAAGCTTTAAATTTTGATATAGTACACTTATTGGAAGGATCATATGAAGCAACACGAGAGACTTTAGGTTTCTTAGTCTTCTCAAACATATTTACTCATTATTAGTCATTTCATCCTTTTAATTCAAATCCTTATTGATTAAGGAATATATATGCTATGTTAACTTATTCTATGGGTCATATATAATAATTTTTGCAAGGATAATATATAAGTGCATGTATGCATTATGTGGCAATTGCAATTGAAAATAATTAAATTTTGTTGACACAAGGACATATTGTACTATAAATCTAAGAGAATCTTACTTAGTGGTATAATATTATAAGAAAATTGTTAATACACAATACATTAAAATGCAGACATACATATCATACACCAACCATCACCACCAGTTAGGAAAACAAAGATTAAAAAATTCCAATTGATTCACATATTCAAATTAAAGACATTACTAGATGCAAATCACAAAACAAACAAATGCACACACACCACACTTATATATACATTGCACTGTGCACATTCTAAAATTGTACTATGCACACGTTCACATTAAAATGAACACATACTTCATGCACCACCACCACCACCAGCAAGGAAAGCAACAATCAAAACTTCAGTTCATTCGCATATTTGACTAGTGCACAAACATACATCATTAGATGCAAACCGAACACACCACAAGTAGATGCATACACACATCACATGAACACACACTCCAAGTTTACAGTACAATGCATACACACATCACATGAACACAACATGCACACTATGCTACAACGAGATGCACACATAAAATGAAAACCCAACCAAGAGAAACTGACAGTGTAAATGCACACCTACGGGGGTCATAGGGTACACCAATATATTGTCCGTGAAAACAACACATAGGTCAATCACAAATATAGACAATATTATACTCAAATGATAAAAAAAAAAAATTTAAACACAAAAATCAACTTAATTGAGTGCATTGATGAAAAAAAAAATCTTAAAGCAAATTTTTTTTTAATACAATTGACCCTATTACATTATAACATCGCATCCACTGAGGTTTGATCTCATGACCTCCCATATGAGAAAGTCACTACATGTTATATGAGCACAAGGCGTTTGACATCCAAAGTTAACATAAATTCAACTCCTAAAATCAAACATAACATTTGCGTATAATCATTATATTTCTGTCTTCAAAACACAAACAAAAATTATTAAAGCATCCCTGTGCATATAAAAATGTAAAGAAATATTATTTAAAAAAAAAAAAAACTACAGTCATACACATACTAAATTAAAGATGGAGAATACAAATTTGTCACAATTTTTAAGTGGGGATAGTTCTAATATGAACCTAATTGCCAATAATTATTATGGGTATAGTATATTTAACATGAATATGCTGAATTATATTTTATGAATAGAATCAGAAAATATAATACGTAATAATAACATGGATATGCATAATTATTTATTTTAATGGAAATATTTTCATAATATATAATATGTATCATAATTAATAAATGGATATATATAATATATGGTAACGACTATAGGAAAAGTTTTTTTTTTTTTTTTTAAACTAAAACAAATAATAATAACTGGGGGCTGGGGCTACATGCGGGCACGCTGCAGGCTCTCAGTCTAGCTCTCAGCCTGGGACTCTATCCCCTAATTGTATTGGTTCACTTTTTTCATTTACATATTAATATAACTCAATTATTTGATTTTCAAATAAAATAATAATAACAGAATCTATAATAACTCTAAATAAAAAAAATCGTTTATAAAATACAACATGATGAGAATTATAAATTATATTGAATGAACTTAATTACAATAGTACAGGCATGAGGGTACATATACAAGTGGAATCAGAAAACTAGAATAAAGAGACTATAATAGATAGTCATATTTTGACTCAAATACATAGAGTCATATCTAATAAACAAAACCCAAATTTCATTCCCAACCTCTAAGAGCAACCCCATCAATGTATCATAGATAGATATTGGAACAGTAAGTGATGATTTGGAAGAGTGAGAAATAGGAGAGAGAGGGAATTGGGTCCTCCTGCAAATATGAAGATATTTGGATTCCCAATAAAGAAGAAAAAATTAAACTTGGCTGCTGGCTGTGCGCGTTTGGCGCACAGCCGTCGCTGGGCGCGTCAGGCGGGCCTGAGGCCCGCTGACAGCAGCATAAATTTTTTTTTTTTAATTTTCAGTTTTGTTTTGTTTTTTTTTTATTCATCCCTACTCATTTTGTCTTTCCTAATCACACTTACAAAAACTCCTCAATAACCGTGAAATATCTCCATTGATAAGGATGCTCTAATGTATATAGATAAGTATTAAAAAAATAATATTCCACTGTCCTCAAATGGTTGTTTATATTCCATTTATTGTAAGACTTAAAATATTATTTATTCATAAAATAAATATTACAAACAATTTACTTTTTTATATTATGTTTTGAAAAATCATTTTTGTAATCCTTTAATTATTTTCTACTAATCATTTTAATCTTTGACTTTTTGTCAGTATATCATACCTATAACTTTTCCAAAAGAAGTTACAATTTTAGTCCTTAGAGCAACGAAACTATTAAATTATATTAGAGTACATAGGTATTTTAGTAATTTATTATATTTATTCTTTATAACATTTTATTCAACTAGTATTTCATCAGCAAATTCGAGAATTAATAACTCTCTAAATTTTTCGTCTTCAATTTAGATATATTTTTCATAGAAGAACTTATTAAAATAAAAATATTTATTTTATATATAAAATATCAAGATTGAAGAGGTTAGGAGTAAATGACATTGTTGCTCTAGTGACATGAAGTGATTTTTTCATATAGGAGGTTATGGGTGCTAGCCTCGAATTATGTTGCACCAATTATTAAAATTATTACTATTTTGAATAGTCAAGGAATATATAGCAATTACAAAAAAGTTAATGATTAAAACAGCTAGAAATAAATTATTAAGAAACTAAAACACATTTCTTCCCCTTTTTTAGTAAAAGTTTAAAACTATTCTGATGTCATAATCATATTCCACTCATCTGGTTACCAATTTGAGACCATTTTTGAATATTTCATTATTATGCGTAAATATATTTATGCCTTTTATTAAATTAAAGCTCTATAACTCTCGTCTCGTGTGAAAATTCTATTGGGTAAAAATATAATGAATAAAAACAATAACCCATTTTTTAGATGAATTAGGACTTGACATGTTAGCAGAGTGTTGAAATATAGTAGAAACTATAAAGAGAGTTCTATACTGAGATAGTTTTTTTTTTTTTTACGAGTAATTTTTTTGGGTTAATTTTAATAAGAAAGTTGAACTGTTGAAGACGTGAACATGCTTTTGGACCGTACTAAGAAAGAAGTGAAATAAGAATGTTTTCAAATGAAACTTAATGATTAATTTTAAATAATAGTCTCCGGGTCCCCTGGCTTTAAATAGCAATAACATTTTCCATTTCACCACGCATTTCGGAATCAATAAACAACCAACCGTACATTTTCGGGAATCTTCCTCTCAATATTCTCCATTGCCATCTCTCACCTTCCTTCCTTCATAAACCTGCAAACTTCTTCCCGGAATCTGTGTTTAGCTTCTTCTGAGTTCTAATATAATACATTGGGTTGTGGATCCTGTAAACCACGAGCTTCTTTGTTGATTGTAGATTTGTAGCGGTTGAGTTTGGGTGACTGGGGAGTGCTGGTGGATTGGGTGTAAAAAATGAATGAAGAGAGCTGTTCGCTGGCCGGAGTGGCGGCGGCCGGAGATGAGGATTTGAACCGGAGAATTCTTGGGAAATATGAGCTGGGGAAGCTGCTTGGGTGTGGGGCTTTCGCGAAGGTGTATCACGCGCGGGTCATCAGGACGGGGCAGAGCGTGGCGATAAAAGCGGTGAGCAAACACAGGATTCTAAAGGGCGGGCTAACGGGCCACGTGAAACGGGAGGTTTCTATCATGCGCCGGCTGCGCCACCATCATATCGTGCGCCTCCTGGAAGTTCTCGCTACCAAGACGAAGATCTATTTCGTGATGGAGTTCGCCAAAGGCGGGGAGCTCTTCACCAAGGTGGCTAAAGGGCGGTTCAGTGAGGATCTCAGCCGCAAGTACTTTCAGCAGCTCATCTCCGCCGTCGGTTACTGTCACTCCCGCGGCGTCTACCACCGCGATCTCAAACCGGAGAACCTGTTGCTCGACGAGAATTGGGACCTCAAAATCACCGATTTCGGATTAAGCGCCGTCACGGATCCGGCCCGACCCGACGGCCGCCTCCACACCTTGTGCGGCACTCCGGCGTACGTCGCTCCTGAGATCCTGGCGAAGAAAGGCTACTACGGCGCTAAGGTCGACATCTGGTCCTGCGGCATCATCCTTTTCGTCCTCAACGCCGGATACTTGCCGTTCAACGATACCAATCTAATGAACATGTATCGCAAAATTTACAAAGGCGAGTACCGGTGCCCTAAATGGACCTCGCCAGAGCTCAAACACCTCCTCGATCGCCTCCTCGACACCAATCCTGACACTCGCATCACGGTGGACGAAATCAAAGCCGATCCATGGTTCCGGAAAGGATTCAACGACGTTAAACCCCAAATCGAATCCGAATTCGAATTCAAAACCGACAACGAGAGCGAAACAGAGAACAAATACCTAAACGCATTCGATCTCATCTCCTTCTCCCCCGGCGTCAACTTGTCCGGTCTGTTCGCTACTCACAGCGCCATCGCCGACACCGAGCGGGTTCTATCGGCCGAACCGCCGGAGAAAATCGTCGACAGAGTAGAGAGGATTGCTAAAGCGGAGGGAATGAAAGTGATTAGAAAGAATGCTGGAATTAGGGTGGAGGGGCAAAATGGTCATCCCGCATTACTAGTAGAGATTAACCGGCTAACGGAGGAGCTGGTAATAGTAGAGCTTAAAAATTACCGCGGGGACGAAGCCGGCCGGGAAAAATGGAGAGTTAAGTTTAGGCAACAGCTTAAACTACTAAGCTATCAACCAGACGACGCCCATTAGTATAAAAATTATTACTCCATATTATTACCTTTTACAGTTTTACCTTTTGGAAAATCGGAGTCTATGTGGACAAATAGTTTAGACTTTTTTGAACATACAAAATAACCAAAAGGATAAAGCTAAGCACAAAAAGCTTCTTGCTTTTACCTATGTTTTTGAGAATTAATCACAATGATTAGTGAAGGGATGAAAATAAACCTGCAGAAGGAAGAGCTTAAACAGCAGTCATGGAGAGTTGTCTAATTTAATTTTCTTAATACTTTTTTTTCGAGTTTATTTAGTGTTTAATAAAATATTTTTTATAAATTGTTCATATTCACTAATAAAATTAAACAATGTTTTATGACACTGTAAATATGGAGCCTACAAGTGGAAAAGTCATATGTAAATATACGGCGGTCCATTATTTAAACTTTTAAATGGAGTTATGTTACGTTACTTTTATTTTTCCTTTATTTCTTTTAACTAAGATAGAAGTCTAGAAGATCTAGAAATTTTTTATAACTGAGATAATTGAGTTCGAGTTTATATGAACTTCAAGTTATTATATTCTATGCCAAAAATAAAATTTAATATTTTTTCAAATATAATACAAAATTTTAACAAAGAAAAATGCAATTCAAAATTTAATGATATTTTTCGTACATATTTAAATACAAAATTATTAATCAAAATTTCGATGTCAATTCCATCTAATTTTATTTTTAATTACAATTAAGACCAATAGATTTTAAAAAATAATAATAACTATCAAGTATAAAAATAATAGATTATATATAAAATAATTATTTTAAAAAATTAAAAATTGAGCCCCGTAAAATTGGACTCCCTGTGTCGTCACCCTAGCCGCACATGGACAGGGCCAACCCGGGTTTAAAAGTGGTCCTCAACACCTTATAGACTTACGGTCTTAATTCACAAAAAGAAATATATTTCATAATTTGGAGGCACATAAATTGTAGTTAATATATAATTTTCTGTGCTTTCAAATTATAATAAAATAATAATAATAATAATAATAATAATAATAATTATTATTATTATTATTATTATTATTATTATTATTATTGAAATGCTAATAAGTAATATGGAGATTACTTATTTTAAAATATTTTTTGTGCCACTGTCTCGTTCAGGTGTAATAACATGTTTATCATATAAGAGAAGTAAATTGTACTACTAAAATTTTGTTGGACAGGTTCAACTTAGAGTGTGTTAAAGAATCAATTTCGTGACTTTGGTATTAATAATAATAATAATTAATTATTACCCCTTTTAATTACATATATCGTTTTCCTTACATAATTTTAGGGGAATTTGTTGAACCATATAGCAGCATGCTGCATGTGTACTACTGTGGAAGTACAATAATAGGATGCAGTCATATATGCAGGTAAAATTAGTGTTTAAATTACACATAAAATACCCAAAGTTTTAATTTGGTAATGATGATTAAAGTTTTGTCGTAATCTGAGTTGGAATCAATAATACAGTGAATAAAAAAACTAGTGGACGATGACGAAGCACTGTGCAGACAACATTGACAACATTATATTAAGGTTATAAAAAAATGTACAACCGATTGGTAAGTGAAGGTCATTATCACATTAGCTAATCAACTTATATCAATTTCTTTTCAAAAAAAAAAATAAAACTTAAATCAATTTCTTTACGCACATGATTGTGCGTATCATCACGAATCCCTCGTGGTCCACTACTACAGTACAGCTTAACTGTACTGAACAATACAGTGTGAGTTGTCAATAATCATACGTCTTTATTTGTTCCTATACCCACCCAATTATGAATTTATATTTTAATTAACACATACTACCTCCGTCCCAAAATGATTGTTTGGTTCGTTTAACGAGGCTTGACTGGAGTAATTTTTAATCTAATTTTTCATATTATTAAGTTTAGCATCAATATATAAAATTTATATATTTAGAAACTACATTAAAAGTACTATTAAACACAAAAAATTAAATTTAAAAATAATAAAAATTTACTAAAGAAAATAAGCAAAGAATGAAGAGTTGATAGGACATGTAAAATGGGACAGAGAGAATAATTAAGAGCGAATTGTTAATACAATTACATAGTTAGAGGTTTGACTCGTAAAAAGGATGTGAATTATATTGAGTAAAAGTCAAATTATGCAAGTGTTATATAAGTCCAAATTAATTTTACAGTGGTAAAAATAGTGAATGTTGTAAAAAAAAAAAAAAAAAAAAAGTGTCACACACTGTATTGTAATAAACATACAAGGTTGGAAAAGTAGTTATAAACAAATACTGCATTGTAATAGAATTAACTTTTTAATTATAAGGTTATCCCTATTGCGAATTTGTGAATTATATATGGGATTAAACTCATTAGGCAGGCAATTAGTGGGGTTTATTAATTTGAGCCGACAAGTACATGATGCTTCTCACATTTTTGTAAAGAGATTATCAAGATTGCACATGTTTAATGGTGTCTGTTGTGTAGTGGTCAAGTGGATTGTCGCACGGCTTTTCTCGTCAGATCGAAAGACGGATGCTCCTGCGGGCATTTTGCTCGCTAATGGATAAGTATTAAAAATTTAGCATGACAATATGAATTTGAATTGGATTTTGTCGACGATAATACCTCTTACTCATTAAAATAATATAGTAAACTCCTTTGATGACTTGTTTTTGTTAGAAGAATACAAATCAAATACATGTATTATGTAAAATACAGTAATTAATTAACCTAACCTCAATTGCGGATACACAAAATCAAGCATATCTCCAGTCAAAGTTGATATTTTTATTGCATTATTGCCTCAAGAATTCCTATGTGTTAAAGATTGTTGTCTATAACTGATCTCCTATAGTAACTAAAAATAGTGTTGTGTGAGATTGTAACAAGAGATCAGAAGTGGGATGGTACGGTCATGCTTAAATAGCTTCATGCCATTATTATAAGCTAAGTAATTGATCGAAACTGTTACTTCCATTTCAAACCACAACACAATGGTCTTAAATGGCCTATTAAACTTGCATTACTTAATAGTGCTGTTATAATGGAAAACATTGCAGTTTTAACTTTAAAAAAAAATTTTATGAGACATGTGATTTTTTTTTCTTTTAGGATTTTAACGTAAAATTCCGCCTTTATTCATTTTATTTATATTATATTACGTAAAGAATAACTCTAGTGGATAGTTTGAGCCTAGGGACTAGGGCCTTAACCACCAACAGAATTAATTTAGGTTGAATAGGCAAATAATGCAAAATGGAAATAGAAAACACAAAAAAAAAAAAAAAAAAAAAAAAAAAATTCTATTGGTTGCCTTGTGGAGTTTGATTACAAACAAGATAAGAGGAGTACAGCTTTGTGTCCGCTCAATTTGCAAGCAAGATAAGAACTTGTAAAGTACAAACATGCATGATGGGCATAACTGCTCTAGGTCATATAAGCGTGGTAGCTCCACAGGACCACAACTACTTCAAAGTTAAATATGTAAGGGCAATTCAATCAAATTAGTTAAACCGTTTGTTTGGTAGTTACAAGGTTTCAAGTTGAATTTTCAATAAAAGTAGTTTATTGGTCTTTTTTGTTCGAGTCAGTCAACTATGAGCAACTTAGACTGGTTTATTTCATTATGGCTCTTTGTTCGCTAGGGGTTTACCAGTGCACACTGTTAGATAGTGATTGTTGGTTTTCCTTTTCATTAAAAAAAAAAAAAAAAAGAAGAAGAAGAAGCTAAATATGTTAATTGTCAACATCTTCTAGGTCGAGCAATGCGATTTGCATCTCACGTGTGGTTTGGATGCTATTATACAACAAGAATGAAGTTTACCTAGTGCACATTTTGGAGTAGTGTTTCCGGATTTCTCTTTGTCATCTAAAAAAAATAGTTAAATATGTTAACCGGACTTCATGAGCTTACTTGCTTTTGATCTATAAAATCATTATTCTATGGACCATGCATGGAACCATAAATAAAAATAAAAATAACATTTTTAATATAATTAAAATACATTATTTGAAAGTACTTTATTTTGTATACTATCAAATAATGTACATTTAATACACAAATAATATACCTTTATTATATTAAAAAAAACGTATCTTATATTTATAATTTCATAGTGCACATAGTTGTGTGAACCATAATCCACATAAAAATTTGCCTTGAGCTAGGTTATTGGTTTAAAGCAAGCCATATATAAGCCACCAACTCAATACTCTAAACTTAAGTAAACCCTTCCTTTGGGCCATTAGTCCTAATTGTGCCTAAACTACCTAAAAAGAGTTGTAGTCTATTACCAACTTCTACCTTGATTCATCAAGTTAAATTATTTACCATCAAAAGTAATTTTATTGTACATGAGATTTAGTGTTGGATATATGTAGATTTATATTGTACAAAAATTTGTGAGCACCTAAGCTAGCCCAAAAGGAATGGTACCAATGGAAACTCAAATATGGGCCTATAGTGAATAACAGGCCTTAATATTCATTAAAACAGCAACTTGTACTCGGAATTTGAAACAAAAATCGATCAAGGCTTAGTTTAAAAAAAAAAAAAAAAAACACACACACACACACAAATCTACAACTTAAAGATATTATTCAGATTTGAATTACGGAGTATAACTTAAGGAGATATGCACAGCTTTTGAGGAGGCAAATAATATTGTAGATCATGGTCCACATTGCAACGTGAATCATGAATAAATGTTAATTTTAAATATACTGAAGTCCGAAGGTATGTTATTTTTATAAAATGAACATTTGTTGTTGATAGGGTTATAGTGTAACCCACTTGTCCTATGGAGCTCACTAGTGTATTTTTCAACCTCACTTGTGCACTTTCCGACCTTAGTAGTGCATTTCCCGATCTTAGTAGTACATTTTTCGACCTCATTGTTGTCATACGGAGCTCACTAGTGTATTTAATTTTTCGACCTCACTAGTGTACTTCCCGAGCACACTAGTGCATTTTCTAACCTTGACAGTACATGCCGACCCCCCGGTCTCATTATTAGTAGACCTCTAAGTCTCAATATCATATTTTCATTAGACCTCCCCGTCTCATTATTATTAGACCTCCCGGTCTCATTTGTAAATTTCATGATCTCTAAGCACCCCTTCATGTGTCAAATCTCACAGACACTTGGCAAGCATAACTACCTCATCACCACTGAATCCACCTCAGACACGTGGAGAGCGTGCTGAGCATCCGACATGTGTCTTATCTTCCCCTATATATTTAGGACATTTATTGTGCCTTTGTGGAGGGACTTTTTGGCTCCCAACATACACTACTCCACTCGAAGCCTTCTGACCTCACATGATCGCACTACACCAAATTAAATACATCATTTAGCAACGATTTCAAGCCGCCGCAATTGTGTTTCCTGATGGTTATTCAACTGTGACTAGATAGTGTGTCGGAAAGGTTTTAGCAACAGTTTTTTACAACTGCGGGGATTAGTTAATCAACGTTTCCTCGCGGTTTTGACTCATTTTAGCGGTGATTTTGAACCGCCGCAAAAATTAATTATTTTTGTTTAGAATTTAGCGACATTTACCTAACCGCCAGTAAATATTTTATTTAATTTTTACCATAAATATTTTATCAAAGAATAAAAAAGATTACTTCTTTTGTAAAATTGCCATTGAATGTAATGGATGATTGGATGCCAAAATAATTTGGGCTTTAGCTATATTATACTATTATATGGGTTGTGAACATAAGCTTCATTGGGCTACACACAAGTTTATATGGACTACTACGGCTAAAAAAGTTCCATTAATTAGTTAAATCGCAATTTATAATCGAGTTAATTAAAAATTAAAAATTATTAAATATTAAACCTGATGTTTACTTTCAAACTATTTGTAGCAAACATGTCAATATTTAGAATTGTGGTATTTGATTAGTGGATCTTATCATATTATTGTCCTAACGTATGGCGCAACGAGATAAAAAAGATAAATTTTATAAAATATTATATAATTATTTTGTCTTGTCATGTAAAGTGATAACCGAAACAATAATGTTTTGGATATTCCTTATTTGAAGAGAGTTTCTTCATTATCTTTCGAGTTTAAGTTTTCCCCTCTATCGAGTTTAAGTTTTCCCCTCTAACTTTTTTTTTTTTTAAATAAAACAAGAAGCGGTTTAAATTATAAGAAATTTAAAATTTGAATATTTTTTTTTTGTTCATAACATTGACCTTCTTTGTTGTACATATTCATTAATACTTTTGTAGGAAGTAACAAGTTCATCAAATTATTATTTAGGGTGGAAATGTTTATATTCAAAACTCAGCTTCTTTTTGAAATGAGAGGTGACAACTTAACTACTAAAATTAGATAATTTAGATTTGATAGGAGAAAGCATACCAAAATTAGATAATTAAGAAGAGGCTATTAAAATCAGATGTATTGTCTCATACTTTCATATGTTATCTATAAATATTATAACTACTTTATAGTTGATGGAAATCATGGAATATCTAACATTTAAATGAGATAATTAATGTGAAACAGTTACTATTACCGAGAACTATACACTAAACCAAAATTGAATAAAACATATAAAACAAACATGTAATACTATAATTTTTTTTTTTTTTTGAAAAAAAATTCAATGCTGATGGAAGGGTTCGAACAATAGACCATATGACCATTTCATTTCAATGAAGCCTTACCATCTAATCTACATAATACTATAATTTTTATTTATCAAATACAACATAAAGAAAATGGTTAAATAAATCATTGAACTATATGCAAATTAAAACAACAACTAAACCTTTAAACTAAAAAAAGTTCCTTAAAAAAAAAGTTTCAATTGAATCCTTAAACAGTTAAACTCATAAAAATATTGCAATTAAGTCATATTTACTTGGTTTTACTTGTAAACCCCTAGCTACCGCCGACTTAGGTATCAACTCATACTATTTTATATTTTTATAATTTGTTTGAAACTTACAAGTTAAATAAAAATAAAAATAATAAAAAAAGGCCAAAGTCGATGGTCACCTGTAGTTCTTAGTCTCGATGAAAATCCGTTGGCCTACATTGGTCAAATAGGTGTTCGCTATGACCTAATTACAATGTTTTTATCAGTTTAACGAACACCTCTTTGACCATTTTCCCTGCAACATATTAGAAATTTAAGTATTAACATTTGAGGTCTTTATGCTATATAATTCAAACTCCCTTCAGAAGAGATTTATATATATATATATATATTCACGGAAAGCCACCTCTAATTTTCAACGTGGCAGAAAGGCTTCTTTCGAGCATTCTCATCCCCATTTTTCTAACTAAAATGGATATACTTTGCGACTTAATTTCTCATTCACTCATTATCCGTTTTGAGCGTACGATATATCGTTTTCTTCGTCTCACTTAGGTGAACCCAAATTTGCTTTGACCCAACCCAAATTGTGAATGAACCCCTAATATTTGTACCACAAAATTACTACCCACAATGCTAGTTTTTATTAAAATTTCCAACACACATTTACATTGAAAATAACTAGTAATTAATAATTGAATAAAATGGGCATGTAATGTCTTGAAGTGTTTGACACTTCTCTTTTGTCGCGGGCTAATCATATGAATTTAGATTTGGTTGGAATAATTGGAATGTTGTGCTTTTCATGAACTCTTACAAGACATGTATATCCCAATGCAACTATAAATGCAAGCCATGTGAACGACCTTGGATTTGCACTTCATGAATCAGAATCAAATCAACTTATTATTGTTGCATCCTAGGTTTTGTATGGTACTTCTTTTTTATTGACTGGCTAACTATATTAATTAGGTTGACATTGATAAATATAACACTTTGTATGTGTAATTATATTGTGTAAATGCTTGGAGTATATTTTGCACTTCAGTATATTTGTGTGTGAATAATTAGTGTGCATATTTAACATATGACCACTAGTACAAAATTAACTATAAAAATGAGACAATATGCGCCTGTTGTTATTAAAAATAATGTTTAAAGTCAAACATCGATATTTATGTATTTTTTTTTAAAATAAAGGCGTTTATTGTAGCTAACAACATATAACCAAAAGTTACGTAGTATAATTTAAAATGAAAAAGACTTTAATTAAGTGTCTACCCCTAACAAAAGTATGTAAATGCCTAAAGTTGGTTAACAATTTTTTTAAATAAAAAATAAAATAACAACCTAATTAACAACAAATGCCTATTCTTTTTATTAAAAAAAAAAACTGAACATTTTACATCTAATTTGTGTCTATTTTATATGTCATAGACACATATTGCCTTATCTAACATTAAACTATTATAGTGTATTTGAGACGCCATTTTTTTTTTTAAATTCATTGTCTGTAATTTACCACTTAAGAATCAATTGAACTAACTTCTTTCTTTTTTTCTTTTTTTTTTTTTTTCCTTCCAACTATATGATGAGACCAATATAGCCAATGCATAATACTCCTACGCACTACACTCCAATGCATTAAATTTGAACATTAATATATGTTCTAATAAATTAAATTTAATGATTAGTCCGATGCATCGAGGTTGATAATTGTACATAGATAGTGTTCATTTTGACATGTTTATCCCTCGTCCTCGAATAAATAAAAAAACACGCAATCAACTACTTACGGTTTAAAAGAATGGAAGTGAATTGGTAGAATTTTCTTAAATGAAGTTTTAAAACAATTCTATCGATTGTTTTCAAAAAAAAATAATAATTCTATCGATTTAAAGGAATATACTATGCATTATTTTAACATAAGAAAATTTATATAATATAGTGAAATTAAAATTATGTGATTGCCATAAATTAATTGTGATTATTAAAATTCAATATGAATAAATTGATTGCCCATTAATTAATTTTGATTATTGCGTAAATTCCATGATATCAGTCTGTTGATGAGTCAACGATACAAGATGAGGCAGCGTGACCAGTAATTTGGCGTGAACCTGAGCGCAGTGGATTGGAAGTTCTGGTGTGAACCCGGTCCGAAAGACGACCAGCCGGTTTGACAAATGGGTATATAGGTAGCCGACTAAACCATCTTCCGTTTTCCTCTTTCTTTGTTTCTCTCTATTATCTCCGGAGTATTATTTTCTCTCTCATCAATCAGCAAATCATCCGTATAATATCACATTTGCTTCGCCGGGGAGTTGCGCGATACTCCGCCGTCCGCCGATGAATGTCCGATGGGCCACAAATCTGTGAGTGCTTTCATTAATTTTTTTGTTTTTTTGTTTTTTTCATTTGTTTTTTATTTTAAATTCATTTATTCGTTCCGTGTTGTTTCGGTTAGGGAGCTTGGAAACCCTATGGATTTCTTTTGGTTTTGGAACCTGACTGTCGATATTCCTTTTTGTTTTTGTCTTTACATTTTTTAGGTTTGGAAGAATTTGAAGAATTGGTATTGCATTGCAGAGTTTGACTCGGTAAGAGAAAAATATTGAGTCTAGGGTTTTCCATTTTCTGGAGCTGCGATTGTTAATATAGGGGATTTGAGTAGAATTGGGGCACTTGATTTTCGTGGGAGCCGGTGTTGGTTGGTTTTCATTCGTTAATCATTTGGGACGGGGAGGATAGGTGTGGGTTAGGGGATAATGTGTATACTGTGCGTTATTCAGAAGTGGTCTCGGAGGGTTGCTACCATGTTGCCGTGGTTAGTGATTCCGCTGATTGGGCTATGGGCACTATCACAGGCGTTGCCCCCGGCTTATCGCTTCGAAATCACGTCTCCCAGGCTGGCTTGTGTCCTTGTACTCTTGGTCACGCTTTTTTGGTATGAGATTTTGATGCCTTATTTGTCTTCTTGGCGGGCAAGGAGGAATGCTATGCTTAGGGAGAGGAAGAGGTTTGAAGCAATTGAATTGCAGAAATTGAGGAAAACAGCCACAAGAAGGTGTAGAAATTGTTTGACTCCATACAGGGATCAGAATCCTGGCGGCGGCAAGTTCATGTGCGCATATTGTGGTCATATTTCTAAAAGACCAGTCCTGGACTTGCCTGTGCCACCAGGCTTGGGCTTATCGAATTCTGGGATTTTGAAGGAGTTGGTGGGAAAAAGTGGGAAGATATTGAATGGTAAGGTTTGGACTGATAATGGGTGGACATGCGGACAGGATTGGATTGAGAATGGAAATTGGGTTGCTGGTTCTTTTCCTGCCAAGTCAAGTTACTGGAGCAAGAATGGCAGTGGGTTTTTTGACGGTGATCATTGTTTAGCTAAAAAGTCTTATTTTCGGGTGTTTGTATTTGCTTGCAAAGCATTGACTGCTGTATACACGAGTATCATGTGGCTTTGTAGAAAGATTTGTAGGACTAGTTCTTCCAGGGATGATGCTTCTGTTGATGCTGAGCGGAGAGGAATGTTGGATAAAAGAGGTGAAAATGGAGGAAATTGTCAAGAGAGTAAAGGTGAGAAAGCTCGAAGAAAAGCGGAAGAGAAGAGGCAGGCTAGGTTAGAAAAAGAGCTATTGGAAGAAGAAGAAAGAAAGCAAAGGGAGGAAGTTGCTAGATTGGTCGAAGAACGTAGGAGATTACGAGATGAAAAGATGGAGGCTGAAAAAGAACGTGGGAAAGGATCTTCTCCTAAGGAAAGAGAAAGTAAAAAAGAGTCAGAAAAAAGACATCAGGAGAAGAAGAAAGAACGCGACAGGGGATCTAGCAAAAGCAACTCAGATGTAGAAGAACTGGAAAAAAGAGCAAGCAAGGAAGGTGAACGTAGCAAACGGAATGAGAATGATCGGCGTGAACAAAAATTTGGGTCTGAATTTTCAAAGGCTCAAAACACTGAATCTGGACATGGTTTTAAGGGTGCTAATGCAAACAATCATAACCGTGGAAATACTGGAACTAGGTACTTTGACCGTATGAGGGGTACCTTTTTGTCATCTTCTAGAGCACTCACTGGAGGTGGCTTTTTTGGAAAGAGTACTAATCCATCTACTGCTCCAAAAGAACATAAATCTTGCACATCTGTAGACCATGTTCAGGCATTTGCCCCTAGGAGGGAACCACCGCAGCCAGATCGCTTTTCTGTCAAACCTAATTTGAATGGAGATGATAGGAACATCAATCATCCTGTAAGGCCATTTCTTGTCTATCACCTGATTTTCTTCTGCAAATGATTCTTCTTATTAACCATGTCAATTTGTGTTCTATTTGTTTCACCCGCTAAATTTGGTTATTATATGAATTATGAATGTCACTGAACTTATTCACTTGCAATGCTATTGGAGGTACTATCTTTACTTGCACTAGAAGAAATTTCATTATGATATTTATTGTAATTGGTGTGATGCACTCTTGCCTTTGTTGCTTGCCCTAAAACTTCAAAGAACACAAAATAATCAGATTCTTATTCTCATGAATGATTTCTATGGGTCAGTGGTGAGTTGTGTGTACTAGGTTCTCACCTTTACCATGGACAATGCATCTATAACTAATTAATTATATATGTACTTTTCCTGATTTCTTTGATGCAGGTACTCATTGAACCTCAACCATGTATAGCTCCCAAAAAGTCATGGCAACAGTTATTTACCCGTTCATCTGCTGTTTCTCCACCCTCTAATTCGAATGTCATAAGGAGACCAAATGGAAAATCCCAAGCAGGAGTTCACAGTCCTCCTTATAGTAGTCACTCTCCACCAGTGCAAGCATTTGACAATCCTATTAATTTTGGACTCCCATCTCCATTTAATTTGTCTTCTCTCACTTTTGGACCAACAAGTAGCAGCACATCCCTTCCATTATCATGTGAAACCATGTTTCCTCGTATAGGAGAACCATTGTCTCCATTACTACCTGAGGAATCAGAGACTTACGAGGATCCCAGTTATGAAACAGATCCAGTAACTTTGCTTGGTCCAGTTTCTGAGTCTCTTGATAACTTCCACCGGGACCTAGGATTTGTGACAGATACAGGGTTGGAAAAAATGCCTGCTGCTAATAATTTGCCTGCATCTTCTGAAGTGACTAGGCCATCACCAATTGAGTCTCCAATATCCCGACCTCGAGTTCCTGAGGAAAGGCATACAAACTCTTTTCTTTTCCCAACCACTCCTAAGGCTAAGGATTTGCCTAATGCGCCAAAGGATGCTTCAAGTGAGGGAAATGATGCAGGAGAATGGCAAATGTGGAAGAGCTCTCCTCTTGGTCAGGACAGTCTAGGTTTGATTGGTGGTCCATCCTCATGGCTTTTGAATCAGGAACTGAACAGATTGAACAGGGAGGAAATTATACCTCCTGCACCGCAGAAGACTATGGCTTCACTGTTTAAAAAAGATGATCAAGTCCTTCCTGGTGTTCATTCTCTTCAGAATGGTGGCACTTTCAGTTCTTCTATGCTTGGGAGTACTGATAGCAGGTTTTCAAATCCTTTAATTGGGACAGTTTCTGGAGGTGAAAATCAGTACACTCTGAAGCCTAAAGAGGAAGGCATACCAAATGAAATGATATATGGAAGTCCTAATGCTGGTGCTACTAACCATCCATTTGAGTTATCTTCAACTAATTCTTGGGCCAAGT
This sequence comes from Ipomoea triloba, assembly GCF_003576645.1. Lineage (NCBI taxonomy): Eukaryota > Viridiplantae > Streptophyta > Magnoliopsida > Solanales > Convolvulaceae > Ipomoea > Ipomoea triloba. The sequence continues at coordinate 4,285,766 of NC_044930.1, forward strand.
AAGTACAACCACTGACTTTCTTTTCTTCCAGATATTGTGATGCTTTATTTCTGTTAGGGGTGCAGTTATTGACTTATTGTCATTTTTTTTTTCTGCATCTAATTGTCTTACATCTTTGCCTTATTCTGGTTTCCATTCTTCATGGTAATCATCCTCTAGAGTATTCTCTCTGGATTGAAGACAAAAAAAATGATAGTTTTGTTGATGCATGTAATTGCTTATTAGTCTCTTTTTTCTAGACATGATAGCAATCTTTCATTGGCATTTTCTGACATATCTATGAGAGAAAATATAGCTATTTTTCTATTCATAGATATTTATGTGTAGACTTCTCCTGATAACTGCAGAAGTAGGCCTGTTTTAGCAAGCATTGATTTTTAGGAGATAATGCATCTTTCTATTAAATTTATATCGGTTCCTATATTTAATGCATATTATTACTATTAATATTTACAATATTGCTGTGGATATTTAGTTGCAAAATCATCTTGTTTTTGTCCTTAGAGTGTTAACTATGAAACAGTTGTAACAGCAGAGGTTTGTACTAGTTAGTTGATATGGATTATAATATAACAGGGAATATATCATTTTGGCAGAATTACAACAAGCTTGTTAGCATATAACTATAAAGATAGGGATGTCTATAATCATAACAGGAATTTTAACCCTGGCAAATATAATGGTTATTATTCAAAATTCTCTAGAAATTTCAAATTCTCTCTCCAAGGCTAATTTTTCAAGTTCTCCAATTTTTTACACACTGCCCTGGCCAAGGCAGTGGTCTCACTGTAGAGTCAGCAACAATGATACAAATAATGTTCTTCATTATTATGGAAATGTGTACACGAGGCACCATCTCTACTAGTCCCTTGTCATTGTTGAAAGCCTAGCAAGTCTACATCATTCAGGGAAACTTATCTCATTTCTTTCTTCCAAAGTCAGAACTTGGCTATTGCTTCCTCTTTTCTCATTGTTACAATATTGGTAAGAGGTCAGGTGCTCAGATCTGCCCCTGTTGATAGCACTGGGGTAGGATGGTGTTAGATCTGCACTGAAAATGTCCAGCCCTCCGAAAACTAGTTCTATGACAATTTTCCCTGTGATTCTTGTGGTTCATATCTAAGCATTCTGGGTTGTTAGCATATTGATGGTTTTCATGAATTTTACAAATTCAAGCTGTTTTTACCTAAAACTTGACTGACCAATCTAGTTTTCAGAACCAGTTAGTGGCACCCATCTATATTTATATTTTTTGCTAGACATGGTGGGTTAGTGCTTAGCAGCACTGTATTCGGATTTCGGACCTTGCAGAAATCACTGAATGCTTTTTCTGCACAGGGGCTCACTTTTGAGCATATATTTGCCCCAAAAGAACAGAAGCTGGACAACCATAAAAATAAAGTAGTCACTTTAGGCCAGATAAGTGATAAAGACCTCCTTTTCAAGAAGCTCCAATTACTGTGTGTGTGTGTGTTGTGTTGTCAGTTAACATGTAGCTCTAAATTTAAGTTCCCCACTTATTCTCTCCCTTCACCCCCCCGCTAGATGCACCAAAATAAGCAAATCACTTTGTTGCTGTAGATGGCTCCAATGACGGTAGAGCAGACATGTAATGCTAAACATTATTGTCCGGTTATCCCAATACCCATAGCTTCCAAAATTTGAAGATGCATTTCAATTCGTATATGTTTACAGATGTGTTATTTTCCCCATTTCTTTTGGTTTCACGTTTTTATTTGCTGAAATCTGTGCCTTCTTTCTGACTGACACGCATATCTTCAGAATAATGTTTGATAGTAGTAAATCATGCTTGGTACAATTAGATTAGATTAGATAGATATCGTTGATAGAATTATACTGAAGTTTGAGTTGGTTGTTGTATGTAGAAAGGAGTGGAGTGTCCAAGGTACAGCAGAAAGCGTTGGAAACTCGCCAGTGTCAAATGTTGGTGGTTTATATTCCACACCAAATGCACAGTCTCTTTGGGCATATGATTGAGAGAAGAGAAGAGGGAAAAAGAAAAGAGAAAAAAAAAAGGTCAAAAAAAAAAAGAAAAAAATAAAAAGAAAAAAGAAGAATGATAGAGGGTATGAGGGACATGAATATACCTTCTCCCACTCTTGAGAGGAAAAGCAGCCTCTTTTGGAGGAGAGTTTAGAAAACTGAAGCGATGTATCTTCCTTCTTTTGTTTACAAGGGAGATTTACTTTAGCAAAGCTTGATTGATACACATAACAAACACATGGCATGCATGGCTAACTATTCTCAAGAGGAAAACACCATTCTTGCCTTCCATTGGTAAGATCAAACATAAACTAACCATCCCTTTATCCTCTCTCCCCTCTAATAATAAATGGTCTTAGTTTAGTACTTCCATTCCATTTTGCAAAGTAAATAAGGAGTGAAAAAAAAAAAAAAAGCAAATATAAAGTTGTTGAAACGGTTATGAATATTCTAAGTAAAGATTGAGAGAATTAGCTAAAAATGAATGATAACCAAAAACCAAACCAAATATTCTCCAACTATGAAGGTGCATTTGGCAATTTTGATGTTGTTGAAGTAGAATTTTTGTAGAGTGATAATTGATAAAATAAATAAAAAAAAAAATTAGAACAATTATATTAACACGGTTAAATGATGTTGATTTTTTACCCTACCAAATAGAATTAAGTCGTCTAGTTAAAATTCATCACTATAAAAAGGAATTTCTACTTCATCTTCTTATGAAGCTCGTGAAACTTTTGTGATTATATTTTAACCCTTTTGGTTTCAACACCAACACCAATATTATTTTCTTAATTTGTTCTTTCCTTGATCCTGAAGAGCCATAAATCCAAGAAATTACAAGTAATCCATTAACCTACAATTATCACAATGTCATTCAATCTCAAGTACTTTAGCATACCATCAAAATGATCAAATATTCCAAGACAGACTAAATACACATCTTAGTCTAGAGTAAGAGCATAAATGCACTATTCATCAAGAAATAAATTTTAAGCAGTCATAAATGGACACACTACACGTCTACACTGATTGCATTATAGCAGTCAATCGAATCAATAGCTTAGTAATGAGTGTTCTTCGAGCTGCTCAGGTTGCGGTTGATCACCTTGCCAAGCCCAAACGATGTCTTGCAACGCTGGCCTTAAGTCGTGCTTCATCATTTTCTGATATTCTAGTGTATCTCCATTGGACTTCTTCAACTCCACCAAATGGAAAGCGGGAGTAATTTCAAAGATTTCTGCGTCGATGGATACAACCCCTCGCCTTCCTAGTTTTGATCCTTCAAATCTCAAGAATCCTCCTTTCTTCTTCATTATCTTCAACTTCAGATGCTGAGCAATGTCTTCTAGCTTGGAGATGATGGCTTTTGCCGGTTGTCTGGACGTGAATCTATCCTCTCCCTTTTGATCGTCTTCCACAAACAAACCGGACAAGTCAAAACCTGATGAAAATGAGATGATATCAAAAGCGTTCAAGTTTTTGAGCTTTTCAGATTCTTGATTTGCCTCTGTTGTCTTGTTGATGCTTTCACAAACATCAACTAAGGCATCCTTTCCCTCGGTGTCTTTGGATCTAAAATCAGGACCCGCGTTCAAATCCAAACCCTTTCTGAACCAAGAACTTTCCATTATTTTGGCAATGGAAATCCTGGTTTTAGGGTTTGGATCTAGTATCTTTGAAATCAGTTTACGGGCATCGGGAGAGAACCAGTTAGGATACTTGAACTCGGCCTTCTTTATTTTTCGGTACATCTCCATCAAATTTGGATCTTGGAAGGGGAGACATCCAGCCAATAGAACATATAAGATCACCCCGCATGACCAAACATCAGCTTTTGCACCATCGTAGCCTTTTCTATTTATCACTTCGGGAGCAACATATGCGGGTGTCCCACAAGTGGTGTGAAGTAAGCCGTCTTGACGCCTAGATTCCGCAAGGGCGCTCAAGCCAAAGTCGGAAATCTTTAGGTTACCGTTCTCGTCCAGGAGTAGGTTCTCGGGTTTCAGATCCCTGTGGTAAACGCCTCTACTGTGGCAGAAGTCGACGGCACAGATTAGCTGCTGAAAATATTTCCTCGCCGCGTCTTCTTTTAGCTTTCCTTTGACCACCTTGTTAAAGAGCTCACCGCCCTTCACATATTCCATGACGAAGTAAATCTTAGTCTTGCTCGCCATAACCTCGTGAAGATGCACTATACTGGGGTGCTTAACGAGCCTCATCACCGAGATCTCCCGTTTGATTTGATCCATCATTCCCGCCTTGAAAATCTTTTCCTTGTCGATGATCTTAATGGCAACGCTCACGCCATTCTTGAGATTCCTCGCATGATACACCTTGGCAAAGCTCCCTTGTCCTATCAATTTCCCCAACTCGTAATGTTGCAACGTAACACTCCCTTCACTCTCCATTTCTAGCACTCACTACTTCGCTACTTTACAATACAATAATAGCAGTTCAGACAAGCGTCAGCAGCTCAACCATCTTCACAGCTGTCGTGATAAGATATAATCTGTGCCCCGAAATATTTAGCCACCGCTGGCATTAGATAACAGAACCCGACATCGCTGTATACCTGCCCAATCTCATCAAAGGCATAATAGTAAGATGGCTCGAAACGAGCTCCAGCCTCAACCTCACCGAAAGACCTTCTCGAGTGCAAGCACATCTTTCTGCATTCCCCGTCCTTTTAAATGAACTCGGAAGATCCAAAATACAAAAAACCGTCACAAAATAACAGAACAGAATTATCAATGCCACCAAAATGTTAACCTGAAACAAACCACAGTAGTAACCTAAATCAATCTACATAATTAATCTACACAACATGAGAGAAACAACTTCTGAGGCTAAAAATCATAGCTTTGTGAACAAAGAAACATAACATAAACACAATCTCCAGAAATAATTTAGACAGCAGTGATAATTCTATCCATGAATCAAACCCTGCAGGTCATATGAATTAAGGTTAAAAATCACAGCTTTCTAAATACCCACAAATTTCTGCTAAACAATCAAGGCGTCCAAAACGACAAGAACGCATAAACAAACGAAAAACACGACCCCATCGAGGTTAAAACGTAAATTTTGGCTTTTCCTCCCTCAGATCTCTCAAGATCTCAGAAAAGTCCAGAGAGAGATGCAGAGCGCAAATGACAAAACCCCAAAAATTCACAAAACAAAACACAAAATCTACCCAAAGAATTAAGAATCACTGCATAAGCTCACATGAAACAACAAGATTATGGGAATACACACAATAATAAGCTTATATGATTGAAATTCCTTACCTCGAGAGCGATATGAAAAGGAAAATCAGGCTTCCATGTTGAAACGCTCGCTCTTTCTTGGCTGTTTGGGTATGTGTATTCGTTAGGGAAATACGGAGTGATAATATTGTGGGCAAGAAAACAGCAGTCTCAGTTCTCGAATAAACTGGTTTTTCTTTGCCCATATATTATATATTATTATTGCGCTTGTATAGTTCAAATCGAATATTCTCCGAAAATGACATTTTAAATTCCTTTTTTAAGATTGTAATGTACTTTCAAAAAAAAGATGGTAATGTAAAATTAAATTTCCAACTTTTGAAATAGGAATAAGCCTTAAATTAGTTACAAAATTATACGTCAAAATGGAATTAACTTACCAAAAGAATTAATACCCAAAATCGTCAATCGAGAAATTTACAAATTGGTTCTCAATTATCAAGTTTAGTAAATTAAGTCTATTATTAAATCATTACTCAATAAGATCTTCAAATATTTTTATTTTTTTTGAAAAGAGGTCTTCAAATATTTAATTCTTACTCAATAAAGTTATAGGCCTGTTTGGTAAATAATTGGCATATTAGCCAATTTTGGCCTATTTGACCATTATTATTTGTTTAATTTGGTTAAAAAATCAATATAAATGTTTAGTTAATAAGCTTTTTGTAACTCTAACATACTAAATTTCAGCTAATTTATTTAACAAGTAATTTACCAAACACTTTTCTACAATCAGCTAATATTATCAATTAATTATACATTCCAACCCAATCAGCTAACAAAATCAGCTAACGGCCATTTACCAAACAGGGCCATAAACTATTCAATGCTTACTCAATAATGTCCTCAACGAAAGATTGATTTGTGAGTTATTATGTAGAATTGAATAATTGAGTACTTAATTCGTAAAATTGATAATTGAGGACTAATTTGTGAATTATGACATAATCGAGAGTCCATTTTTTGTTATTTACTCTACTGAAAATGTTGGGCTCATATCTTTAATTAAAAAAAAAATGTAATCCACGTCTCGAAATTTCTTTAATGACAAATTATTCTGTGGACCCGGGTCCACATTACAAATTATAAATATTCATTATGTAAATGAACACGAATCCACCTTGTAAGGTGGACTCGTGTCCATGGTATAACTCCTGCTCCTTAATTGTGTGGGCTCATAGCTTTAATATCACAATGGCATAATTTTTTAACAGTTGCATTCAAATTAATTTTACATGGTAGGGTTACCAAAATAATCTTACATGGTCGGGTTAATTACCAAATTAATTTTACATGATAGGCAACGGTTTGGTCGTCGCTATAAATGGATAAAATTGATGTTGGAACCCTAATGACCTGTAATAACAAGCTATTTACCAGTTTTTAAATTTTATTGCCTCAATATAATATGTTAAAGAGTGTAATTGTACTTTTTAAAAGTTTAGGGGATCAATTGACTTTACGGGTAAAGTTTATGGGCTTAATTAGTTGACAATTTTCCCTTAAACGCATCAACTTATCATTTATTTGCATATTCGCCTAATAAATAGTTATCCACTTGTTTTGGTTCTATAAACTATAATTACTGATGGATAACCGACTATATGATCCTAGATATTAAAAAATAAAGTCAAATTGATATGTTTTACTGTAACATTTACATTTCAATGGTCTAATTACTTTTCCATAGAGGCTATTTAACAATTTTTTTTCAAAAAATATAATTATTTCCATCTCAATATATTAATATCAAATTCTTACAGAATATCTCTGTCATTTTCTCATTCTTTTTACTACTAATCAATTAGCCCACTGTCATCCCAATTGCGTGTCACCATGTCGTTGGCAAAGCCGCAAAAGACAACATTGGGTGTGTATTTAAAATACATAGTATATATTATATAGACTACTCCATACTATATAGGCCAAACTACAATTGTTCAATTATTATTTATTACAAAGAAATATTATACATAACCTAACATGGAAGAAACATATTTGATTATTACATGCATGAACAAAGTACGCTTAGACAAACACTAAATAATTAAATACAAAATTTAAATTATGCCTGAAATGGACGGAGCATGATTCTCGTACTAAAATGTCACGATTTCATTTTTATCAGCATTCTCTCGGTCGAGTCTGCAAGTGGTCTTCAATTCCTAGTACACTTTACTTGTCTTGTGTGATTTGCAAACTATTGCACATGAGTAAGATTTATTTAGTGTACACTTTCAAATAATATTCAGAGGTTTATATATATATATACACACACACTCCGTATATGGTTTGGGTTACAACTGAGGTAAGGTTGATTCAATAAGATCATAGACTAATTAATTTATGTTGTGCACATAATTAAATTAATTAGTAGCAAATTAAAGTTAAGGTCAATCATGGCGGGCAAGCTAATGATATGAGAGTTTGTTGTCTCTATTAATCATTAATCCTTTGAAGCTGCTAAGGAATTTCTAGAATTTCTTTTTTTCCATTTATTTAATAACGCGGTTTTGCTTTATGTTAGTTCTTTATTGATAGTGACAATTAAATTATAGTCCATAATTTTAGTGATTGATAAATATATATATTATTTTAAAAGAGGAAAAAAAATATAAATTGATATATATACTCAGTACTCTGAGACTCAGATACATGCATCATCATGCATGCACGTACACTAATATGAATACTTATACTATGAAAGTAGCATGAAAATGTGGTGCATATATATTTAACTAATATGATTTATAAAAACTTAATTATAAGTGTATTAATTACTTTTTGATTTGGAAATACAATAGTTTTACATGCAATATTATACAAGTTTCTCTTGAACTATAATTATTGTTTTATAGAATGTAGTGAAAATTAGTATTACGTAGTAATTCATTTACTTTATATGATTTATACTTGCTTGAAATTATATAAATAGTTTTAAAACAAAAAAAAATTGTATAAATATTTGGAAAGTAATATTATATATACATATATATTTTTACTGTCTACATACACTCTAATGTATACTTATGTGCCTGATAGAGTTACTTCAATTAACACTTAAAAAATAAAAGGAAGGTAATTAATGAAATAAGAACACAGATCAGATTGATTAAGATATAAATGATTGCATGCAATGAATGCTATATTGCAAAAGTAAATTCAATACAAGCAGGGACATTTTTTAGATTTTTGTGACTCCATTCTTGTAAATAAATGAGGCTCTATCAAAAGTATAAACGTAATATTGAAACAACTTGATCCGAAAACCCTTATTCCTTATTGATTTGCTTGATATGCTATGGAATTGGGCGAAACCGTTAGCAGCGCTCCCGCAAAATGTCAGAATCTACGTGGATCAGTAGTACTCCAGCTGCACCTGCACTTCGTAAGTTCATGGATGACTGGAACTCCTCTTGGACGAAGAAGACGAAGATGAATTGAACTCCTCTGCCAATTGCCAATGAAGACGAAGAAACAGGAGAAGAAAAAACTTATGAGTTGGGGAATGGTACAGAACATTGGGAAATAGAATGACTCATTAATTAGGTCATAAATTTAAATTAACGTTGAGGAAAAAATTGATCAGTTTTAGACTTTTAGCCTTTTAGGATTAATTGCATTTTTTTTTAATTTCTTAATTAGCTAGGTAAAAATTAAATGTTGGACCCTCTAAAAATTGAGGCTCTCTGTATTGTTGTCCATCTTGTCCATCCCTAAATCTGCCCTTGAATACAAGTGAAAAAGCATGTTTATTCATTACATCAAAAGCCCACCCCGTCATATGGTGGGCTTTAGCTGGGCGTCTCCCGGCCGGCCTGTTTCGACAGTTCTAAATTTAATTGGAAGAAGCAAGAAAATAAATAGATTAACATTCCCCTATTAAATTGATGAGGAATCAAAGCATGTCAAATCATGGAGAGTATAGAATGAGAATACAATTTGGAAATACATGTAGATCGAATTACTCATTATTTAATAACAACACAATTAAACCCTAAAATAAGCCACTCTAAAATTCATGAAAGAGTGTTTTATTATTCTACTCAACACAACAAATAATAGTCGTACCGTATAGTTTTAATTGATTGACCTAGAAGACCCATAAGCAGACAAGAAGAAATGCCATTATTATAATGCATTATTTTTATATTTAATTGCTACATTCTCTTGAATTGACATCAATCAATTCATCACAAGCAAAAATAAATTAAAAAGTTTTTACACGTTAATAAGGAAAAGTGAAAAGTGGAAATACAAGAGAATAATTCTTTTTTTTCCCCAAAAATTTCGGTCCATCTGATAATATTTACGGGCTAGATTTACTTTGTATTGTTTAATGAGTAATTCTATGTGTACTTTAATTTTTTTTTCCCTATAATGTATCATAGTCTGAATATTACTTAATAAAAGGAGTGTGTCATAATTTTTATTTATTCATTTTTCATTATCCAATAAAACTTGAACACTTGGTGGGAGTTATACTCCATGCAGTATATGCCTACATCTGCATTTTCATACGCCAAGCACCTTGTTCTTAGATGACGTGTAATGACTCTCCCATGTGGGAGGTCATGAAATGAATTGACTCTTTGTGCTTTATAGGGTCCGTTGTATTAAAAAAATGCCGACTTCATTTTATAAATATTAAAAACTTTGTACTTTTTTTACTAAAATCTTTAACCATGAATAAACTATAATAAAAGGCTGAAATTACTCATTACTCTTTACCAGAAAAGCGTATTTTGATTTCATCTTGTTCCTATATATAATCACAGTTTTGACTTCTTTCTGCTCACAAGACCTTAACACTAGAAGCAAATCAATACCCTTTTGAGTATTTCATAAGCCAAACCAATTTATTTCATTTCTTCAAATTTTAAATTTTATATCTCTTTAAAACTTTCAATTCCTTTCTCAACAAAATTAAATTTATTTTTGAAACTCACTTTTCAAAAATTATAAACACAAATTTAAACGATAGAAAACTGAAGAAAGTGAAAAAAGAAGAAGAAAAAAAAAAGAGTTAGAAACGAAACCTAGCCATTTCTCCAAATTGCATAAAATGTCAAACTTGTTTTTAAAAATAGGAAAAAGTGTCAAATAGGCCACCGAACTTATCGCTTTTGTGCAATTGGGCCATTGAACTTAAAAAGTGTGCAATTTAACCATCAAACAAGCAAAATTTGTGCAATTAGACCATTTTTACAAAAAAATTTAATTCAATTTGAGTTAAAAACATTTCAATATTGACTCCCAACTAGTATGGTAGAAGAAAATGTCACTCTTAATACATATATGTTAGTAATATAATTGAATTTTATCAGAAATTTTTTGTAAAAATGGTCCAATTGCACAAATTTTGATTGTTTGATGGTTGAATTGCACACTTTTTAAGTTCGATGGCTCAATTGCACAAAAGCGATAAGTTCAGTGGCCTATTTGACACTTTTTCCATAAAAATATAAAAAAATGAAGAATATTTCTTCAAATTTTCTTACAAGTAAATGTATTCTCAATTTCTCAAGAAAAAATAAATTGTTTATCCACTAATTACTAAATTGAAGCATCCTTAGCAAGTGTGGTGAGAGAGTTGAAGCTCTCACGCGTCTTAAAATATGATTACTAGTTATATCTTAATTACCTTTTAACTTATCAAGTACTCACATGGCTCATTAAATTTTAATTATGGTTATAACTTAAACTTAATCAAGTAAAGAGTACCTACATATTCAATAAATTTATATGTGCACATGTCTTGTTAGAAACATATTTAAAGAATTCAACTACCAAAATCAATGAATTGATGGTAAACATCAACTATTAGCTGGGTTTGGAGTTATTGTCCAGGTACACATTAATTATAAGAAGAAATAAAAGCGTTTAAATGGAATGATTGAATGAGAAGAGTATAATTCTCGTATCAGAAAGTTATGAGTTCGATTATTGCTAACAATATCTCGGTCAAATCCATTGTATATGCGATTTATAATCCTTGGGTTTACTCGGTGCAAAAATTTGGATAACAAAAATACACAGCACAAGACTTGAATGGGAGGAAGTGAGAATTGATGTGTAAAATTCTTAAGTAAAGCCGTGAAGGGCAAGAATTATATATTTTAAGTACACCACACCAAATAAAAGAAGGCTCTAAAGACTAAAATGATTGATACACTTGGTAGGGTGGGTGAGTGTCCAACTCTGATGGTGAAAGTGAAAGGCAACAGAAGAGATAGAGATTGAAATTCTCATTTTTGGGCTGCAATGGATTTTGTAATGTAATTTTGTATGACCCATAATTGGTTTTTCTTAGTATAGGTTGGGTTTGTGTGACAATTATTGTATTTGGTTAGATGTTTTGATTTTTTTTTTTTTAACATTAGTTTTCAGTTTATGCTAAATCAATTTTAAACTCCTAGAAATCTAGAACTCCTGTCAAAGCGTGTTGAAGGAGGAAAATCGTGAGTCACCCAATTAGTTATCGCACAAAGAGTCTTCATCACCTAATATAAATTTCTTCCACCTTGCTGCTATAACAAAACTTCTAGGCGGTGACCCTTGGCAACTGTATTTGTCGGGATAGAAGGTCGGCTAATATTTGAACTCATACTTGGCAAATTTTTTCTGTAGACCATGATCCATAAAGATGTGTGGACCATGAATGCAAGGTACATTTTTAATATACTAAAAATACATTATTTATTTACTAAATGTACATTATATGATAATATACAAAAAATGTATTTTCAATATTCAAATAATATACTTTTTATTTATAATCTAATATAGGAGAGCGCAATCGATTAACCGAAGTTTTTAAAACTTTAACCGTTAACTGAACCGAACTTTGTATTACCGAATTAATCGAACCGAAGTTTTTTAGGTTAATTGGTCGGTTAACCGATTAACTGAACCTTTTTAAACTAAAGTTTAAAATCCTAAAAATAATATATATAATAATAAATCCATAAGAAAATATACAAAAACAATACCATAACAACACTAGAAATTTTATAGGGATTTAACATATTAGATTATATATATATAAAAATTTCGGTCAACCGAAATTTCGAACCAAATTAACCGTTAACTGATTTTTAAAAAATCTTTAACCATTAACCGAACTGAAAAAGTTCGATTAAAAAATGTTTAACCGAACTTTGTTAGTTTGATCAGTTAATCGAAAATTTATCAAAATTTACACACTTCTATCTACATAGTGGCAAATTATGCCGTGGACCTGGGTCCAATACGACGCCGTTTTACTATATTTAAAAAAAAAATACTAAACATATAGCCCTGAAATGTGTGAATGTGAAGGTTTCAAATTGTGAATATGAAGTATATAATTTGTGAATATAGAGTTATGAATGTGTGAATCTGTAGTAGAGTTAACAGAGTTCTAGCAACTTGTAGCCCTGTAATGTGTGAATTTGGAGTTCCCAAGTTGTGAATATGGAGTATAGGACATGTGAATATAGAGTTTTGATTGTGTGAATGCATAACAGTGGTAATATAGTTACTAAACATATAGCCTGTAATGTGTGAATGTGGAGTTTTCAAATTATGAATGTGGAGTATAGGGTCTGTGAATGTAGAGTTTGTGTTCTGCTGCGATGAGGAGCCGCCGTTATTTATTTATTTATTTTTTAATAAAAAAAGAATTTATGAAACGACGTCGTATTGGACCCAGGTCCACCTTGCAAGGTGGACCTGGGTCCACGGCATAACTACTGCTAATTCGTAGGTTGGGCCGGGGAGTGGAACTTGTCTTTGTTCTTTTGTATTTTGGGCTTCATTTTTATTTTTAAAAGAAGCTAAATTGGCCTTATCAACTAGGCCCGGTTCTGGATCCATAAACCCAACTTTTTGTCGCCCTTATATTATAGCGTTAGTCTCTAGGGTTTTTCCAATTCTCCCTCTACCGCAAACCTAGTTCCTCTCTGCAATGGTGAGCTGCGCCTTTTGAGTTCTAATTGCTCTGCAATCTCTTTCAATTCGTGTCTAATCCTTTTCGTATTTGTTTTTTCTTTAATGTAAAGGCTCCGAAGAAGGGTGTGAAGCTCCCAGTTGCTGCTTCGAAGAAGAAGCCGGAGAAGGTCGTGAACCCGTTGTTCGAGAAGCGGCCGAAGCAGTTCGGCATCGGCGGGGCATTGCCACCGAAGAAGGATCTGACGAGGTTCGTGAAATGGCCTCAGGTTGTGCGTATCCAGAGGAAGAGACGGATCCTCAAGCAGCGCTTGAAGGTTCCACCTACCCTCAATCAGTTCTCCAAGACGCTTGATAAGAACCTTGGTCAGTTTGCTTTTTCCGCTGATCTCTTTTATTACCCTAGTTGCTCACCTTCTGTTTTAATTTGTTTATGTTTTATGCATATGGGAATATGTATGTATTTAACTTGTTCATGAATATTGGCATATAAGTTCAGTATAGGATATTATTGCAGCTGTGTGTTTTGATAGTTGTGTGAATTTGGATGAATTTTGAGGATAGTCAGTCTAGCTTGTTGTCAGTAACTATTTGCTTTCATGATTTGAAAGTTGCTTACTTTCAGTGATTGTTCACTTTTTTTTTGAAAACAGTGATGGTTGATTTTGGTTGCACTGGGTTGTTCATTTTTAGTTAAGAAAGTTCCCATTCACAGTAGTACTTTTTTTTGGTTGAACCTATAATTCCTATAAGTGAAGTTATCACCAGGGCTACCCTGTTTTGTTTATGTAACATTAACAAGCATTAAACTTGAGCATTGTTTGGTTGAGGTTTCATTTGTAGTGACGATAATGATTCTGTAATTTTGTGATTGATGATAAATTGTATATGAATCTTCTGAATCTGCAGCCACAAATCTCTTCAAGATGCTCCTGAAGTATAGGCCTGAGGACAAGGCAGCAAAGAAGGAGCGACTTCTGAAAAGAGCCCAGGCCGAGAGTGAAGGGAAAACTCCTGAAATCAAGAAGCCTATTGTTGTCAAGTATGGGCTTAAGCACGTTACTTATCTTGTGGAGCAGGTTACACCCTCAACTATATTATTTATTCTCTATCTACTAGTAAAAACTGTTACTTATTGAAGCTTTATTGTAGAACAAAGCACAACTGGTTGTCATTGCTCATGATGTTGACCCCATAGAATTGGTGGTCTGGCTTCCAGCTTTGTGCAGGAAGATGGAAATCCCTTACTGCATTGTCAAGGGAAAAGCAAGATTGGGTTCTGTAAGTATCCTTTGTTTTGTATGTTGTGTTTCTCCCTTTTCTTGTTAACCTTCAGTGCATTTGTCTTATGTATATATGCACCCATTTTACAGATTGTCCACAAGAAGACAGCATCAGTTTTGTGCTTGACTTCAGTGAAGAATGAGGACAAATTGGAGTTCTCCAAGATCTTGGAGGCCATCAAGGTCTGAAATTTTAAATTTTGTAAATACGATACAAATTTTTATGCCCTTGGAATTTCATTGTGTTTAATTGGCTTTCTCTGTTATTCTGTTGATTCAGGCCAACTTCAATGACAAATATGATGAAAACCGCAAAAAATGGGGCGGTGGTATCATGGGCTCGAAATCTCAAGCGAGGACAAAGGCCAAAGAAAGGGTTCTTGCAAAGGAGGCTGCTCAGAGGATGTCTTAGTTTGTATTGTCATTTAATCATTATAGTATTTCCTGTTATCCTGTTATAAGGTTTAGACAAATTTTAGACATTTCTTTCTCTGGGTGATGAAGTTCATTAAATTTTGGTTGTCTTCTGAATTTTAAAGGCTTGTTTGGCCTTTGGATTTCTGAGTTGTTATTTACTAGTACTTAGCAATGAAATGCCTTTACTATTTGACATTTTGAGCTACCTATTAGCAAGCATTTGACAATCCTATTAATTTTGGACTCCCATCCCCATTTAATTTGTCTTCTCTCACTTTTGGACCAACAAGTAGCAGCACATCTCTTTCATTATCATCTGAAACCATGGTTCCTTGTATAGGAGAACCATTATCTCCATTACTACCTGAGGAATCAGAGACTTATTAGTCTCTTTTCTCTAGACATGGTAGCAATCTTTCAATTGGTATTTGCTGACATATATGAGAGAAAATATAGCTATTTTTCAATTCATAGATATTTCTGTGTAGATTTCTTGTTAACTGCAAAAGTAGGCCTGTTTTAGCAAGCATTGATTTTTATGAGATAATGCATATTTCTATTAAATTTTATATCGGTTCCTATATTTAATGTATATTATTAGTATTAATATTTACAATATTGCTGTGGATATTTTGTTGCAAAATCATCTTTAGATTAATAGAAAAGAGACAACTTTACAGCTTCAAGGAATTTTAGTCCTTAAGAGTGTAAACTATGAAACAGTTGTAACAGCAGAGGTTTGTACTAGGTAGTTGATATAAATTATATATATAACAGGGAATGTATCATTTTGGCAGAATTACAACAAGCTTGTTAGCATATAACTATAAAGATGGGGATAGGGATGTCTATAATCATAACAGGAATTTTAACCCTTGCAAATATAATGGCTGCTATTATTCACAATTCTCTAGAAATTTTCAAATTCTCTCTCCAAGGCTAATTTTTCAAGTTCTCCAAATTTTTACACACTGCCCTGGCCAAGGCTGTGATCTCACAACATTTTGAACTACCTATTAGCCTATTGCTTCACAACATTTTGAGCTACCTATTAGCCTATTGCTTCACAACATTTTAAGGTACCTATTAGCAAATGTCACTTAGAATTAGCTGATTTTACATTAAGAATTGCTAAATGTCAATTGAGCAAAATTATGTCTTTAATATGCATGCAATGTAGGCACTAGAAGATGGCAAAATTACAAATGCCTTTAGTACTCTAATGTCTTGAAACCTTAAACTTTGAGGTCTTCTTCTTCTTGCCTTGTTTTGTCACAAGAAGTGAGATTCTGGAGAAGCTAAACTTCTTTCTCTTTGAGGGATGAACTTCATGTGCATTCTCTTTCGGGTCTTTCAAGCTGGGCATGCTGTTTAGCTTACCAAACATTTGGCCAAGTGAAAGTGAAACTTTGTGCTTTCCATTGCCCTTTTCTACGCGTTTTCCATTCTCAAATTCTTCGGTTATAAGCAGTTTCCTACTCAATATTTGCCCTATTGATATCGTCGACTTAAGAGCTGACGGTGCCTCGTTGCTGACGAGAGTGAGACCGTTCACATCGAGCAGGGAAGGATCTTTCCGGTGCTGAAATGACTTGGAATTCTTGAACTTGGTTGGGTTCTGGACAGTATGTTTTCTTTGGCAGTGATCAAATCTCCATTCGCGAATGGCTTCTTCCACTTCCAGTTTACCTTGATTGGCAGCCTCGACTCTGCTCAGCGCTTCTTCTAAGGCTGCCTTGCTTAGTTTAACTTCTTCTGTGGCTTCCTCGACCTTCTTCAAGATTTCTATTTTTGCGGCATTGGCTTCATCAGCTAGAAGCATTGCGCCAATGGCTCTCCTCTTACAAGCCTCATCTGCATCTCGAGCTCTGGAGGTCAATGCGGAGTATTCCTCCAAGGTAAGGGTTATTCCAACCCCAGGTTTTCTCTGAGAAGTTGTAAACAAGTTCTCGCTGTTTGAGAGGGCTTTGATCTCTGCAAGAGCAACAGACTCGGTGGCCCTAGCGGCTTCTTTCATCTTTTTGGCTGCAATCAGCTTGATCTCTGCGGTCTTGATCCTAGCCTTCGTCTGTTCAATCTCGAGCATAGCTAATAGAACCTCCGATTTTGTAGCTTCACCCACCTTTTTAAACTGTTGTGTCTCCGAACACAGCCTCTGAAGCTCCGTCGTGAGATCCAGGGGCTCACGAGAATCGCCATTACAAGCTTCCACCAGCTCCAGATTTCGCTTCGTTTGATTCAACTCTTCCTCGAGAGATGAGACCTTGACGAAATTTGAAGCTAGCCTTTTCTTGGTCTTCTCGAGCAAGATCCTCTCTTTCTCTATTTTCGCGTTGTATGATCCGACTGTGGCTCGAATGTCCACAAGATCACGCGTAGTCTTGCTTAAATTAAATTTCGCTTGTTTCAACTCCAACAATATGAGACCAGGGGCCGACGATGGACACAGATTGAAACCACATCCATCACTTCCCACAAGATCACCATTTCTTTCCTTCGGTGCCACTTCTGCAACAGCATCTATACCCTTAGCTTCTGAATAAAAATCGAGTGAAGCATCGAGCTCAGATGCCTTCTGCAACTTTACTTTCAGTTCTTCCATGGTAGTCTTGGCGCTTTCGAGTTCTTTTAGGACAGCAAGCGTTTCCCTTTCTTTAACAACCAAATCCCTTTCCAACTGCGCAGCTTGCTCCTCCACCTTCGCTATGTCAACCTCGTAGGTAACCTGGTTTTATCCCGCAAATGCAGAACAAAGAAATCAAATGAAGGAATGCCAGAGAGACCAACAAACAAACTACCTGCAATTTTTGCTATATATGAATCTAATCCATACACACAAACATTTCAAGGACACCAAAAACAAGATTACAGTAACCTCTATAGGGCTACAGGCCAATGAACAAACAAGACATTTCCTAGTCACTTCACAGTTCTTTAACATAAGATTAGAATCCATAAAATGAAACTTAGCAACATCTCTTTTACCTATACAGAATGCCACACATTACATGAAACCCAGACATCAAGTTCAAATCTTTGCCACCTTGTATTAAACAACAATACTACAAACAAAATCTCCAAGGAAGTTGAAAATCAACACACAAAAGTACAGTGGCATTCTTGCTCAGACAAAATTCTCACACCCCGGCCCGACTGAACAGTGGAGGATAAATCATGGAGATTTAGCGACCCATTAGATGGGAGGACCAATGCTTACTGTCCGCATTGCTCACAATCTATCACCCAGTAACCAATTAAGCTAACGTGTGGGCACAAAATTAAAGTAGAATTCTTGATCATTAGCTAAGCAGCAACATGGAAAGAAAAACCATTCATTTCTTAATAATAGTATCCCATTTTGGCCTGGCGATTCCAGATTTTGAGTCCGAACAGAAACTCAAGACTTCACATAATGACAAAAAGAACAAACACAAAGAAAGATTATGAAAAAACAAAGCGCAAAAAGACAAATGCGAGTGAGGGAGACACCTGGGAATCACGGCGGGACGGCTTATGGGCAGTGGGCCTCCAGAAACCGATACCACCGAACCGAGTGGCCGCCTCTTTCACCGACTCAAACGGAACCGAAGTGTCGATCTCCGCCCTACAAACCTCCGAATTCGGGTCCATCTTCGCACCCGAATCAAGCCCGTCTTCAAGCCTCGCCCCATTGTTCTGCGGATCCATTACAAATAAACCCCAAACAGTGGCAAGAAAAGGGGAAATGGGGTAGTGGGCAGGATTGAATTGGAAGCACAGAAGCAGTGAAGTGGGAGTGTAACGTTGTAGGATGTTGGTTGGTCGGTGGGTAGGTGAAGAGGTTCTTGTCCGGTGGGGGAACTGTGGTCTGTAACGGTACGTGATTACTCGTTACTGTCACTGTAAAAAGGTTGGAAAAAGAAAAAAAGAAAAAGGAGTTTACCAGTTTAAAGGTATTAAAGAATGGCCAAATGGGAGAGGGAAACCATTTCAATTTGTTGATGTTCAATTTTTGTTACCATTTTTATCTTTAGTTTATATAGAATTTTAAATAAAAAAATGTGCACCAATTAAGTGTTTATTATATCATTTATGAATATATATGTTGGCAAATTATACCATGGACCATGGTCTATCTTGCATTGTGGATCATTGTCTAAAAATAACATTCATGGAAGGTATATCACATGATAATGTCACATTAACATATTCGATACCTACGACTTGTAAGATTATAGAATGAACTGTCATTGAAGAGAATAACCAAAGTATTTATAGTGTACAACAGAAGAGAAATAGAGAAGTTACAACTAATCACTAGTTTACAGGAATGAATGTAGAATAACAAAATAACCTCAGCCACTCATATGCTTAACACAACTAATAATTCATGTGTCTTATTTATGTGTCTATCATATTAAGTGTCTTTTAACTGCAGACACATAATTTTTAGACTAGGGTTCACAATGCAATATGGACATTGATCCATAGTATAAGCATTAAACTAAACGTGATTTAATTGCCAAGTACTATGTAGTGTGATGACACATCTTCTATTACCATTTCAAATGGGTGGTCATGGGAACAAACGCCGATTGGGGGCATTGATTTTTGGGCTAAAAAAATTTAAAAAATATAGAACAAATACTACATTGTAAAGAATCACGATTATTTCAAAAAATATAATTTAATTTTTTTTCTTAAAACTATGAAAAATTTATTCCTCAAATAATTATTTACGAGATACAATTATTTCCTAAAGATAATACAATAGAGCCTAAGAACGGAAAACAACCTAGTAATAGTAATAGTAATAATAAGAATAATAATAATAATTCATCAGCCAAATATAATAAAACAAAATATTCAATTAAGCCTAAAAATATACATAAACTCCAACATTAAGCAACTTAAGCACAAAAGGAATACAGTACAAATATGAAACCCTAACTCATAACTTATTTGCAACCGTAGAAATCCTTCTAGCTACTCCGTTAACAAAACCAAACCATTTCATAAACCCTGAAAACAAATTCTATTTGATGGTAAGGCTAAATACAATTACCAGCCCGAGATGACAAAGAAAAAATGCATGAAGTATAAACAATAATGAAATGAAACAATCATGAAAGTACTTCACGTAGTAATAAAGCCACTCGTTCCATGTGCTTGCTTTATGTCGTCCTCAGCATGTTTGCTCCTAAAAAGCATATGGAAGCAAACATCTATCGGAAATATATAAATTTTATTAACTAATATAATGAATTTAATATTATAATATTAAATAATAATAATAATATCAACAATTACAAACAAAGAGGAATAATAACATTTTTTTAGATATTAAAAATAAAATTATTATTTTATTTATAAAAATGTCAACGCATTTATATATTTATAATAATGAATGTTTTCATTATTTGAAATTTTCTAAAATGTTTTCAAATATTATAAAAAAATAATTTAAAATAAGTTTCATGAATTAAATTAAACATATAAAAATATAATATTTAGAAGAGTAGTTGATATTAATATATATATATATATATATATATATATATATATATATATATATAGATAGAGTCAAACAAGATAAAATTGGACAAGTCATCTTCAATAATGGTTGGGAAGCGCTATGGATGAATTGACAAGAGTCAGCAGTAAGAACTAAGAATATTCAAAGGCTTATTCCATATAATAATTATATAATGAACAATAATACATAAAATTAAACTTTTTATCACTCCGTATCCACATGACATTTAAATTGATTTAAGAAAAGAAGTGAGTCATAATTTTTATTCCTTTTTATTTTATTCTTCTAATAAAAACATGGACGTAACATGACGAGGAGTGGAGGTTGAGGAAAGTAACCCAAAATGACTTTGGAGTCGAGCTGAGGCTAATGTGAGCTCAGCTAGACGAAGCTTGAAGTCAAGGCCATGCTGGGAGGATACGAGTTCAACGTGATTGTTGGATACTTTAGACCCTATCTGCATGTGGAGTGCTCAAATCGCATGGTTACGTTGTTTCTTAAAAGAAGTTAAGGAGCTACTATAAATACTTTGTACATAATTTAAAAAGGACAAAATGCTACTTCTTGCAAACACAATCATTATATATACTAAACAAACAATTAATACAAAGAATAAGACATTTTCCTTATCCTCTACCATTAAAGTTAGTTCATCTTTTGTCCGGATTTATTATTTACACCAGTGTTGTATTATATTCAAAAAAAAAAAAACATAAGCAGGCAGTAAATATTGGAATATATTACATTATAATATAGACAAAGTTACAATATATTATGACATGCACAGGCAAAACAAATTTCATATATATAATTCTCACTTACAACGGATTAACGCAAAACAACATATTCATAATAATCCAACTTTAATTTTGGCTTCTCCACGCATCCTTATAACCCCATTTTATTTGGTAACTCTCGTGGTTGAAGCTTATAATATACTTATATTGCAATTTGGATGCATGGAACTCAATTAACTTTCCCACAATTCTTCCTAATTTGGCCACTTGAGCCTGTGAGAGGACCGAGATTACTCATTTTCAGCATAGCATCTGCAAAATCTTTGGAGAAAATGGAAGGATTAAAGGTATACGTCTTGACTATGGAATCTGTAGAACCTCCGTTATAGAGTTCTTGGTCAGAATGGAAGAGTCCCTTTTTCTTCAATAAGTCCCTGAAATAACAATTATCAAACTTGGTTGGAGTGGGGTCCATTGGAGTAAGGTTGTTGTCACCTCCACTTCGAGGACATATTCCTTGCAACGATGATGCAAATGAGGGATCTATGTTGGTATCGTTGTAGATTCGAGATCGAAATGTTGTGCACCTAGCTTTCCCTATTGTGTGGCCACCGGAGAGAGCAACCAATTCCCTAGCACTAAAGCCATGTTTGGAGAAAGAAGATAAGAGTGCGCTGAGATTAAAATTTGGTCCAGGAAGATTGTTGTTAGCTGCACTTATACTTGCTGTGGTTGAGTCTCGTCTCCCTAATAACACATTCCAACTAGGACCACCAAGCTGTAATATCGTAACAAGTAAAATGGTTGGTTTAGTAACTTTTTACAATTATACTTCATGATTGGTTTTAAGATCACTAATTATTACCACAACAGTTGAGTCTCGAGCAGCAACAGCTACAATATCAGCACAAGATACAACACCGGGACAACTGTTCTCAAGTTGAGCTTTAATGTTGTCAATCACGTTCAATCCTCTTATGGAGTTGTTATTTGCTAGAGAAGTTTGTTCCCCCGTAAAAGTTGATGTGTCATCCAACAAAATCGATCCATCACAACCCTGTTTCAAATTTATAAAACAAACAAAAAAATAATATCACTAATATTACATCGTTATTTCATTAAATTGTATGTACTACGTAGAGAATAATATAATTGAAGAAAAACTTGCATTGACAAAGCAGTCATGGAAATGGAGACGAAGCAAGGATGCTCCCATTCGAGTTTCAGCCTTAATGGCGGATATCACACCAGATTTGATAATGGAAAGGGCACTGGGACAAGATTTTGAGTAAAAATTTGTAGACAATTGAGCAGAACTCAGCCCACCGAGAAGGGAGAAGAGCATGATTGCAACATGAATATGAATTGAAGAAGGAATTGTAGTCTTCATCATGACTACTATTGTATGAGAAAGGAGAAAGGAAAGGAAGTTTTCCAAGTTTCAACTTAGAAACAAAGAAAGAAATGGTGGCTTGGCTTGTGGATAGTGCTTGTTGTCTTCATATTATCATATATTTATAGTAGAGACTTAAACCAAGATGTAGCTTTACTATAATACGATAATGTTTCTCTTAGAATACTTAAACATGTTTAGCTTTGTGAAAGAAACCATAGTAGAATTAGTCAATTATGAGAATTGATCGAAGTTAAGTTGATGGATGCTACAACTTGGAACTGTAATGCAAGTCTTCAATAATTCAATTGAGTGGTCGTCATTAGTATGCTGATGATTAAGTGAAACGCGTAAAGCCCTCATTGCATGGACATCATGTGATTAATTACGACATTATTTGACAATTTCTTATTTTTCATCAAGGAAAAGTTCTCTCTCATCTTTAATATCATGTCTCAATTATAGAAAACTTAGATGTTGAACCTATACGCCAAGGAAGTGACAACTAATTATAAATAATGGATAAAATTATCTTATGGAATGTAAAGTTCATTTTAGTCTTTGAATATAATCATACATTAGTCAATTTAGATAGATATTTTTTTTATGATTTAAATGATAATTCTGAATAAGTTAAAAAATTTTACATCACTTAATGATCGAATATATTGTTACGTCGTTTTTATTTTTAATGACGAGCAATTATACTCTAATGAAATTTACGTTTTAATCAATGTAATGGGATGTCTTGACGTAGATGGCATGGCATTTTGATAATATTAATGTAAGAAGACAAGTTCAAATTCCCCTCTCTCTCTCTTTTTAATGATTTAAATTTAATTTTTAAGCAACTAGTCAACTTTAATTTATAACATGGCATTGTCATGTTAATAACATGTAAGTTTAACATAAGGTAATATTACCCTTATTATTATATTACGGAGTACAATTTTAATAACATAAATAATAAGTTAGCCAAATTTATGATTGATGAAGTATTGATCTAATAAAGGCTTGGGTGAATAATTAGGCATATGCTAGCTAGGTGGAGATGTTTGTGGCCTTGAGGGGGAGAAGGCTTAGTGCAGCAATTGCATGGGAGCATCTTAAGTCATATATATACACACACACTTTTATTGTATCAAGTATACAATAGTGGTTTTTGATGCGGGCAACCAATATAGTGATTTTTGGTACGGTGTGGTTTTTAGGAAGCAAAGCTTATGTGGAGGAGAGAGGGAGAGGAGAGAGAACGAAGGAAATGAGTCTTTGCAGGAAGAGTGATTTTTTGATTGAACATGTCTTGTTCGTGCATTCAGCGCACCTTGCACGCCCAGCAGGCGCGTGAAAGCTTCTGTTTTATTTTTTTTTTTCCTCTGATGGTTGGTTTCTTCTTCTTTTATTTATTTATTTTTTGCTTTTGTTCTCTCTCTCCCCTGTCATTGTAATATGTCGGAAACGCCTAAAAAATCATGCCTATTGGAGATGCTTGATTAGACCATTGCTTCCAAGTTGCTAGACAAAGACAACATGACTTTTTTTGGTGACAAGTTATATTCAAACAAAATACAATCAAGATTATCATCTAATTAATATTTGGATTCATTTTTCTTTGAAGTAGTTGAAAAAGTATGAATATACATGTATCCACTAGACATATCTAATTCATAATAAATGTACTATTAACATTCATAAGAGTCACACAGTACCCTCAATAGCCTACAAATAAAGAAAAGTCTCAAGACATGCATCCAAATTAAGATTTAAGACTACTTAATTTCCTAACTAACATGTAACATCCACATAGGTGTTTAAATCTAATCTTTATAAAGAAAAAAAAAACTTATGAGTTACCCGTAAATTTTTGATTAACTTCATTAGCATCAACTGAAATGAAAGATTATGACCTCTAACCTGTAATTTTGGGTTCAAATTATACTACAAAAATGTTAACTACTTTTGACCATTTAACGTTTAACCCAAACACAACCCAAGTTGTGTATGTTGGTTCTGATGATAGAAATAAATATTTTAAAAAGAAAACTAATTATGTATGTGGTTATAGAAAGGTGGCGTTTTTAAAATTCGTCTCAACCTACATGCACATGCGGTGACTAAACTTTTTAACATTCCACCTAAAAATTAAATCAATCAATAAATATCTTTAATGAATTAAAATAAGTTAAAATTAAGCATAATACCTCCAAATAAACGAAGATCAAAACTACATATAAAATAAGACTATGGTACTGTTTAGTAACATAGTTAGCTTATAAGCCAATTTTGACTTATTTGACCACTATTAGTTGTTTGACTTGGTTAAACAGTCAATATAAGTGTTTGATTAATAAATTTTTTTAATAACTTATTGCTCCAAGATGCTAAAATTCAAAAATATACTCAAAGTAACTTTTTTTATTAGCTTTTTGAGAAAGTCATTTGCATGTAATCAGCTATCCGCTAACAACTAATTTTTCAAACATCTTTCTACGATCAACTAATACTATCAAACTCACTGACCCAATTGGCTAACAACTATTTACCAAACACCTCATATGTATGCTGGTGTAAGTAAATTAAATCAATGATCCCAACATAAATCAATTGGATTAAGCTAGGATTGAGTACGCAAGCAAATAAAGTAACAAAGAAGAAGATGAAGTTAGTCACTTGAGGTGATTTGGGTAAAGAGTTTCATTACAACAGTAGAGTTTCAGTCTTTTTTTTTTCTTTTTTTTTTTTTAAATTATAATACATAAAATTAATATTTATAGGCAACTTATGGAATTTAGTTGTTACAAGAGACTTGATAATTAATATACAATTAAAACACATGTAAATGAGTTGCTGGCTTTGTGAATAGTGTAACCCCAACGAGAATATCGATCTTGTAGTTATAACTTATTGTGCAGGTTCCAAAGGTAATAACTTATTTTTTGTTACGTTGGCCAGTCACTCGGGAATCTAGAGTTTTGAGTCACCATAGGCCAAGACCAATTGAATTTATTCGTCCAACAACTGTTATGTTCACGACGGCATTTAGGATCGATTGATGGGGGACCCAAGGTAATAATCCTAACAATACAATGTAATCTTTTGATGAGATTTTAACAACAAAAGAATTTTGGCCACAAATAAAAGAAAAAAAGATCAAATACGTCCCTAAACTTTACACCGAAGTACAATTAATTAAGTCATGAACTTTTAAAAAATTCAATTAAACACTTAAACTTAACATTTTAGTGTATTCAAACCCAATAGTTGGTTATCCACATGGGATAATTGGTCATTACTCATTAGGGTTACGATAACCATTCTGACAGACGGCGAATCATTCCAAAGGTCTGCGAACGGTCGTTGGTTACAATTACAATTGAAGAAGGTCGGTCACTTTCTCCAGTGAGTGACCAGACCGTCGCCCCGCCTTCTCCAACATGGAGAAGGCGGATCACATTCTCTAGTTGGAGAAGGAGATCGTAATGACACCTGCTTGGCTTATCCAAGCGCTGGTCACCCTTCCATGTTGGCGGAAGATTTTTTTTTTTTT
Organism: Ipomoea triloba; assembly: GCF_003576645.1. Classification (NCBI taxonomy): domain Eukaryota; kingdom Viridiplantae; phylum Streptophyta; class Magnoliopsida; order Solanales; family Convolvulaceae; genus Ipomoea; species Ipomoea triloba. The sequence continues at coordinate 4,311,860 of NC_044930.1, forward strand.
TTTTTAAATTCTGATAATAAGGAGTGGTCAACAATGAATAATTTACCGGTAAATAGAACTTATTTGACTAATTTTGACAAACTCAAGTGTTTAATTGCACCTTTTTGAAGTTCAAGGGCTTAATTGTATTTTCACGTAAAGTTTAAGGGTGTATTTGACCCTTTTCCCACAAATTATTGTTATTGTATGTGTGCATTATACTAAAGAGTTCGATGTCAACTTTTCTTTAGAGTAAGAGTTAAATTTTATGACAAAAACTAACATGAAATTTAAATTAGTATCATGGTGATGAAAATATCGCATGCTATATGAAAAAGAAAAAAAAAAGAGTTTGATGCATGTCACATAGATAAATTTGTCACAAGAGACTAATGAGATCGAGTCTCACCAACGACATTGTGGGAACAATCTCTCAAATGAGGGGCTCCTTGTACACAATAAACAAAAGTTAGTCTTTGTTGATAAGTCGAGTCACCATGATTAATTTTTTCACTATTCAATTGGTCCAGGTGTGAGGAGCCGTGGGAGATCCACATATATTTGTTACAGAAAAAAAGAAAGAAAAAAAAGGAAAAAAACATTATCTTCTTATATTCGGTCTTCCGTGGAGTATGCTTGAGTTTCTTTCATGCATTAAATTTCGAATAAATAAGGATTTGTTTGCATCAATTATGTTACTTGTATAATTTTAAAACTGTTCCCATACTTATAATTGATTGTTGAATACTGTAGAATTTAATTGGGGGTTGGGACGGTAGAGAAATTAATAATCAAGAGTTTTAGTTTTAATATAAGTTTGGGCCCTTCATCCCTGCTCTAAAATAACGTCAAATTTATATTTCTCCTTTTTAATGCTATTGACTCTGTTATTGCAACTGTTCATCTTACTGAAGCACAAAAAGTCAATATCGCATTTACTAAAGCGAGAACCCACCCCCTTCCATATAAGAGTGCAAACGGGTGCTACTAGACCACAAGATCTAATCTTGGCGTCCTTAATATGATTTAAACCTTACACCTAACGATTGGCAAAAAAGAAAACTTTATCAACTTATTTTGAGTTAATTGACTTTTTTTTTTTTTGCAAACAGTTGATTGACCTATTAAACTTATTTTAAGTTGTTTTTAAAAAAAAAAAAAAACTTATTTTGAGTTGTTTTTGTTTTAATATAGTTTTAAGGGATGGAACCAAATTCATGCCTTAAACTTATTTATTATAAATTGTTGTGTATTTATATATTATATTTTTAACATGTTATTTTACGTGTGTATGCTGATTACCTTTTGGATAGACCACACACCACATGTGGACATAGTCTCTCTATCATATATTGGCGATGTAAAGATTCAAAAGGTGTTAAATCTCAATTAAATGTTTATGGTGATAATTAGATAAAATATTTATATTTTATATAGAAAAAATGATAGTTTTAGTCCATTAATTATTTAATTATACCTAAATTGTAGACTCACTCCATGAATAATTATCTTATACAAATTTACCCTTTAATTATGTTTAATGTGGTAGTTTCAAACCATTATTACTTATAGATTTTGTTATCATTAACAATTTATTTTAAATTTCTAAATTATTAAAAGACATATTAGTCGTTTCATAAAATTTTCTCGAATTCCATCAATGAATCTTCATATAAACCACATATCCTTTTCCATATTAAAAAACACTAAACCACTAGAAATTTAATTATAATTATACAAAATTTTAATTTTATTACATATTTGTATAATTATTAAATTGTATATTATTTTTATATATTCAAAGTTAATATTTATACGTTATAAACTAAAAACTTATTATAATTTGAAAAATTAAAATGAATACAACTTACAACTAATAGTCCTAAAGCTATATATTATAATTTCTCCCTAGACTTCAACTCTAATGCTACAACTATCCATTAGTTGTCATTTTCATACGTTTAGCTTATATTGATTTAGTTGTAAAAAGGTTAGATTCACAGATCCAAGTGATATTGTTTTCGGTGGGACTAGAAGAGTAGAAGACAGATTTGAGTCATTTTCGCCATTTGGTGTCGGTCGGGTGGGTAATCTAGCTAATTATTGATTTAGGCAAGTTGATGACATTTTCTTGCAGCTAATTAACTAAGTTTAAGGTTGTCTGTAGAAAGTGAACCCTAACACATTTTTCACATGCATTCGTAATGAATCTGTATATGCGAATGGTGGTAAAGGTTTAAATAATTAAACTTTATAAGGCTGGCCCTGTTTGGTAAATACAGTCAATTTTGACCTATTTGACCATTATTAGTTATTTGATTTGGTTAAAAAATTAATATATGCGTTTTATTAATAAGTTTTTTTTTTAACTCCAAAATACTAAATTTCAAAAGGCTACTCAAAGTAACCTTTTCAATTGCCTTTTGAGAAAAGAAATTATGCCAAACATCTATAAGCTCTAATTTACCAAACATTTTTCTACAATTAGCTAATATTATCAATTAATACTATATTCTAACCCAATCAGCTAACATCTATTTACAAAACAGTCCCTATCTACATTCATAAAATCTTTCATGCCTTCCTAAACAAAGGAAACTTGAAAAATGATTTCTTTTCCGGATTTCCAAACACAACCTTAAGTAAATTGTGAAAGAATTCAAAGCAAATTGAAATAGTCATTTTTGGAGTGATATTACTACACTGATTGCCTGATTATTAATACGCGTAAGTCGTCTCTGCATGGGATTCCGACGTTTGACATTTTCTTATTTTCATCTAAGAAGATTTCCCTTTCACCTTCAATATGATGTCTCAATTAATTATATAAAACTCAAATATAAGCCTGGCTCTGTGTGCGTTCCGTGCACGTATTAGAATAATGAATATTTTGGGGTGTGTTAGAATAATGAATATGTAAAAAAAAAAATAAATTTTGCTTAGTGCATGTTCTGTGCCTGTATTAGGATAATGAATATTCTGGGATAAAGATAATAATTTTTCTTTGTTAATTTGGTTTGTAGTTAGGCAATTCACATCTTGTTCCTGGGTGGCTGGCGGCTCTGCTTACGGATAAGTTCTTCAGCGCCTGCATTATAGATTATGAATTTATGCTGTATTGTGTTGTGATAGGTAAGAAGGTATATCTACCATGATGTTTTGAGGTTGAAGGATGCTGAGAAATTGCTGGACTGTGTTTCTGTTCAAGTATGAATCCATTCATTTCTTGATTTCAACAACGTTTGAGACAAGGAATTTTTGTTGTGTTTAGGCTTCCTTTTTCGTGTGATTTTGCAGTCTTATATTAGTAGTAATATAATAAGTAATAACAGTGAGAAAGTTTTGTTCATAATAATAATGCTCTTCTTTGACCTCCTCCCATGGAAATGAATCCCATAGCTACAAAGCTTTTGATTATTTGACAGCGATATTGAATCATAGTCTTGTTACCTTAATTAGAGATGGAGCAAGTTGAGCACGGTTCATCACTTCATTGTATTCTTTCGCTTAGTTTAAAATAGGCCGACCATCTAACACTACAGGAAAATATAATTAACCTTGATGTTAAAAAAAATTTCCTTGCTCCGTGTGTGTTCTGTGCACGTGTTAGAATAATGAATATGTTAAAAAAAATTCCTTGCTTCGTGCGCTTTCCGTGCAAGTTCCGTGCGCGTGTTAAAATAATAAATATTTGGTGTAAGATAATGTATTTTATGAATTTGAATAATATACTTTTTATGTGTTAGAATAATGAAATTTTTAGGGTTAGATAATGTATTTTATGACATTTCAACGATTTTGTTGACGCAGGACAAAAATTTGTCATGCCACAATAATACTAGGACCAAAAATAGATGTTTTGAAAAAGAAGGACTAAAAGTGAATTACCACCTATAAATCTAGGACAAAAAATGAAATTAACTCAAATAAAATTACTAAAGTTGAGAATAAAACCACGCCAAGTTATTAGTTAAGAAATCACTAAATAAATAAATCAAGAAACGTCATCATAGTCGAAGTTAAATAAGAAATTAATCTTAAAATTTCTTATTGATGATTTATTTTCATATAACACACATTTATATGAATAAATAATTAGCATTATTAAGATGCACATTATTTATCTTAAACGCCTATCTCAATATATATCTCACAATATCTAAAAACATAATAAGTATGAATCCAAGTTATGTCCTCAGTTTATGTCCGTGTTTTTACTGCTGATCTGTTTGTACATTTTGTTTTTAATGTTGTACATAATTTTTTGGTAGACAAAAATACCCAGGAATATTCCGTTACTGTTAAGTATAATCTGTTAAGTATAATTTGTTTCCATCTTTTCTTAATATGTCATTAAGTGCTATGTAATCACGTTTCCTAATATGTTTCCATTAAATACTATGTTAATTGCTTCTCCTCTACTATATTTAAAATGTTTCTATATGTATGGTGGGTGAGATATATTGCAATAACTCTTTGATGCTAATGTATTGATCATATGAGAAAATGAAATTTCTTATTTTAATTTTAAAATTTTTAATGTTTACAATAATTTGCACCAATATTTCATATATATAATTTTAGGTATGATCATATAAGAACTAAAGGGGTTGGTTTAGGAATTAAAAAAAAAATAACTTTCAAGAATTTTTAAGTGTTTAATTTGATGAAATATAATGTAAATTTGTTATTATTCCAAAAAAATAGTCATTCCATATAGTATAGAAAGAAAAAAGAAAAAAAGGCTAGAAATATGTATACCAAATGTATGAAACGACTTAGAGGTCAAAATTACAAATTTACAATTCATTGATATCACATGTTCCTCAACCTTACATTTAGACCTTGATTTTACTATATTAGATGCAAATTTCTTTATGGATACAATTGTTCATATGGAACATGAGTGCTATATTTCTTACTTTCAAAATTTAGTCTAATTTTACAATTGATAATAAAAGTGCAAGGACCTACAAGGTATTAAAACTTATTCGAAGACATAATTTGATAGGGATGTCACAGGTTCGAATCCCAATGGAGGCATCGACTCTTTGTGCTTCAATATGTTGGGAAAGTATGTATGGACATATACTACATTGTAAAAGAGTTAGTAGTACTTAAAAAAAGTCATTTCCAATTGCATTTATGTGAGACTGGAAACAATAGAAGCTACATGTTAACTAAATAACAAAGGAGAAAATAGTTGCAATACAACGATGGGTATCCTTACTTAAAATCATAGTCGTATATATTCATCACAATGAAATTATATTCCTTGTGTTAATTTCAAATACACCCAAAAAATAAACCTTACATAGATTATTTATGAAACTTCTTGCAACTCAAAAAAAAAAAAACAATTTTACAAATGTGCTTTATCTATTTCAAAATGATTTGCTAATTAAGTTTAGATATTGGGCACACGTTTAGGCGCAAAGCGCGTAGAAAGAACTAGTCACTATAAGATAAGAGTGAATTGAAAATAATCTATTGCCATCTTTGGTCCATATTCTTTTTATTAATAATTGAACTGCCTTAACTAATGAGTTATTGAGTACAACTAGACCTGGCCTTCCTCCAATTACATCATGCAGAAAAAAAAATTATTGAACTAGATCAAACACTTTTACTTATTATTTTACGGAGTATTTGTCATTAGTTGTTAAAATTTAATAATTTAACACACGTTTCAAATAATAAATTACTAATCCAATTATTTCTAAATGAATTAAAATCCACTAGTATTGTGTCAATAGCCATACACAAAAACAATTTGCAACCCAGCACTCATAATAATTAAACATATGCGTTACAGCCAATTCAAAGAGCACCAGTGGTCTAGTGGTAGAATAGTACCCTGCCACGGTACAGACCCGGGTTCGATTCCCGGCTGTGGTGCAAGTTTGTTTTTACGATTTGATTTTAGCTTCCAAGTCGGCAAGTAATCATATATAAGTGATACGTAATATAACTTAACCAAATGACTTCTCAATGTATCACTATTTTAACAAAAGTTATTCAAACTAATCATTTGGTTTTGCTCGAAAATTGTTTAAATTGTCTAATTAAGTATCCAAGTGTGCTAAGCATGTAAAATAAATTTCACTTTTCAAATTTTAATTTCATACTCAATTCAACCACCTTACTTTTCGAAGTTTCGCTCCTTGACACGATTGACTTGGCCATTAACTCCCATGTTGCTAGGTATACTAGTCAAGATCATGAATATTCATGTGTTATTTATAGGCTTAGTCAAATAAAATACAAGATTCCTCATCTAACTAATATTTGGATGCATATTTCCTTTGAAGTAATTGTTGACAAATTAAAGTATATACATATCATATTCATAATAAATATAGGAGTAACATTCAATTCAAGGTATGTAGTGGCTGCCTAAGAGCATTCTTATCCGTGGGGATATTTCACGGTTATTGAAAGTTTTTGTAAATGTAATTAGGAAAGAGAAAATGGGGAGGGATGACAACTGCAAAAAAAAAAAAAAAACAAAATTGAATTAAAAAAATAAAATAAAATTAATGTTAATGTCAGGCTTGCCTGAGCGGGCGCGTTGCAGCCAAGCATGGCTCTTCACTTGTAATATTAATTGCAGTGGGTCCCAGTGTCACTATTATTTCTTCATTTGCAGGAAGACTTCTTCATTTTCTCTCCCTCACCTCTCTCCTCCAAGTGGCATTGATTTCTGACATTAACTCCCCAATATGCATCAATGTGGATGCTCTAAAAAGCCCACTACTACAAATTAAAGAAAAGTCTTGGACATCCAATCATCATCATCATCATCATCATCATTTAGCATTCGATAATTTTTTCATATTTAGCTCTCAATAAATAATTTTATTACAATTTTACCTTAATTTTCATGATTTTTATCAGATTTAGTCTTCAATCCTATAATTCGTTGATATACTATTATAACTTCAATTCATAATCAAATATGTAAATTCTATATGGTATGCCATTTACCGGTTTATAAAATCATTTAAAATAGCTTTAAGTGGACTTGAATTTATGTATATGCAAACATGCAATAATATATTGGAATATATGTTGCACAAAAAAAAATTACTGTGTATTAGGATATAATTAAGCAAAACAAATGTTCATACAATTCACACTTCCAATGGAAAAATGAAAATAAAAATGTAAACAATCCAAAATTTGGCTTCACTCCCTGCCACCCCCATCCCTCAATTATCCCTACTTTATTTGGTAACACTAATGGTTGAAACAAAAAATATTCTTAAACACGCTTTTGGAATGGAGCTTAATTTGTTTTTCCACAATTCTTTCTAATTTGACCACTTGTGCCTGTAAGAGGGTTGAGATTACTCATCTTCAACATAGCATTTGCAAAGTCTGCTGAAAAAGTGGAAGGATTAGAGCTATAACTGTTGACTACCGAATCTGTAGAACCTCCATTAAACAACTCTTGATCGGAGTGTAAGAGTCCTTTTTGATTTTGCAAGTCCTTGAAATAAACATTGTCGAACGAGGTTGGACTAGTGTCAAGTGAAGCAACATTATTGTCACCTCCGCTTTGAGGACAATTTGCCTGTAAAGATTTTGCAAATGCGGCATTTATATTGTTGTCGTTGTAGATTCGAGATCGAAATGTTGTGCACCTAGCTTTTCCAATTGTGTGGCCACCTGAAAATGTTGTGCACCTAGCTTTTCCAATTGTGTGGCCACCTGAGAGAGCAACCATTTCCCTTTCACTAAAGCCTTGGTTTGAGAAAGAAGATTTGAGCTGACTGAGAGTGAAATTGGGTCCAGGAATGTTGTTGTTAGCGGCACTCAAACTTGCCGTGGTTGAGTCTATGTTGTTGTTAGCGGCACTCAAACTTGCCGTGGTTGAGTCTCGTTTGTTGTTAGCGGCACTCAAACTTGCCGTGGTTGAGTCTCGTCTCCCTAGTAAAACATTCCAACTAGGACCACCAAGCTGTAATTTTGTAACAAATGAAATGATTTTATAATTAGATAATTATCTTGTAGAAAAAAAATCCAAAATTGATGAGCTAGATCGGAGGTAGAAATGATTGGAGTATGAATATATTATTACCGCAACAACTGAGTCTCTAGCAGCAACAGCTACCACGTCAGCACAAGATACAATGCCAGGACAAGATTTCTCAAGTTGTGCTTTAATGTTATCAATCACGTTCAATCCTCTTATTGATTTGTTATTTGGACGAGCTGTTTGTTCCCCTGTGAAATTTGTTGTGTCATCCAATAGAATTGATGCATCACAACCCTGTTGCAAATTTGACAAAACAAAATAGATAAGTAATGTCAATATGGTAATTTTCTTGAAGGGGGCCTAACATGTAAGATACGATATCCATTATTTGAAATTCAAGCTTATTAGGAATTTTAAGAATCGATATCCATTATTTGAAATTCAAGCTTATTAGGAATTTTAAGAATCTCAATTATGAAGGCTACACAAAGAAGAAAAACTTACATTGACAAAACAATCGTGGAAATGGAGACGAAGCAAGGATGCTCCCATTCGAGCCTCCGATCGCACAGCCGATTTCACTGCCGATTGGATTATGGAAAGGGCATTGGGACAAGATTTTGAGTAAAATGTTGCAGAAAGTTGAGCAGAGCTCATCCCAGGGAGAAGGGTGAAGAGCAGACACGAGAGTGTGAATGCAACATTAAAATGAATTGAAGAAGGAATCGTAGTCCTCATGACTAAGGTAGGAGCTGAGAAAAGAGATGAGTATAAAAGAAATAGAGTGTTTCAAGTTTCAACTATGAAATTAGAAAGAAATGGTAGCTTGGCTTGTGGTTGAGTGCTTCCTATGATGGTGTATTTATAGTAGAAATCGAAGTTGACTATGATGTATGTTTGTCATATGAATGCGTAAACATGCATATATTGACTATGTGATCGAATTGTTTAAGAAAACAAGTACTGCGTCGTATTGTTGAATTAGTCAATGATTAGAAAGTTAATTGGGATAAAATTACTACACTGATTGTCTGATTATTGAAGCGCATGGCATAAGCCGTCTTTGCATGGACATCATGTGATATTGTGATTTCGACATTATTTGACTTCTTCTTATATGTCGTCTAAGAAAAGTTCCTTTTGACCTTCAGTATATATCATGCCTCAGTTACAGGAAGCTTAGGTATCAAATCTGCGAAAATGACATCTATTGGGTAAATGCAATAACAATCTTAATTTAGGCTTTAATTTATTACCCACAAATTTTTATTTAACAACAACCTAATTCTCAAAGTAACATATAAACCGCAGCAATACCACCTAATAATGATATTCCTTTATCCCACTACCAAAACGAAAAAGAAGACTTGTAAGCTATGGCTAAAGAAGATAACCACACCCTCCATCTAACATCATCATACATGTCGCCAAAATTGCATCAATCCCCAACTCTCCCGTGGTGTGAAATGTCATTAGCATCGTCCAATTAGCTTGGGCTAATAATGTCTCAAAATACTTCAACCAATTTAGATTGTATATATATTTTGTTAAAACTAAAAATGGAAAGATGCATATTTAATACTCCATATTTTATATATTTTATCTTTAAAAAATTAAAATCAATCACTGCTTACTTTAGAGTTAAGCTCTTTGACATGATTAATTTATTTTAATCACAACTTATAGTCAAATAAAATAAGGAATTTCTCATCTAAATAATTAATATTGGACCGATATTTCCTAGAAGTAGTTGTTGACAAAGTATAAATATTCATTTGACATATCTAATTCATAATAAATATATGACTACTTCAAAAGCCTTCTACTACAATTCTACAAATAAAATTAATTAAAGAGAAGTCTTGAGATGCCAGTTAACACTGCTCTCCTTATTATTGGCATCTATATCAGTGGATAAATCTAAATTTATATTAAATATTTAAAGTTAAAAAGTAAATATTTTTTTGACTTCATGCACATGCATCCATTAAAAATAAAGATTATGGTTTCGAAGACTCATCTATTTTTAAAATACTACTCCTTATCATTTAAAAATATGGCTAAATAATCATATTTACAATTCATCAATATTTTTATTTTTTGCTTCCTTTCAATTACAATACATTCTCAAAAATCAAAATATAATATAATTTAATAATAATAATGATAATAATAATAATAATAATAATAATAATAATAATAATAATAATAATAATAATATACTCAAACTAACATTTAACTTTATTCAAAAAAGAAATTGGGTCCTATGAGGTTGATTGTGTCAAATTTGCATTCCTTGCAAATTTACAACCTTTGCACTACACTTAGATAAAATTTAAAAAAAAAAAAGTAAAAATGGATATGTTGGCTTGCAATTTACACTCATCGGTGGTGTGCGGATAATCTTAGTTTAATCTTTAAATTTGGTTGAGATGCATACTTCAACCAAGAAAATTTTTTATTTTCTCACCTTAATTTATGTCATAATGTTTATCTCTTGAGGTAACAATAATTCTTTTCATGGAATGCTTATAAATTAAATGATCTCACTACGAGTTAAAAATGTATTTATTAATCAAATACAAAATAAAAAAATCAAGTAAAATTATAAAGAAAAGTTAAATTTGGAATAAATTAAACTCACCAATTAAATAATATTGTGATTTCTGAATATCGCAATAAAGTCATAATTCCGATAAGCACCAGCACCTGACACTGGCCTTCCCATCTAATGTGTCACTGAGTCACCCAATTTGAGTTAGATTTGCACCTCTACGCATTTATGCTATACAATTCAACCTCTTAAAAAAAAAAAAACGGATTTGTATATATTAATGGAAACCACATCCCTTTTCTAATGTGGGACAATTGCTAATTACAAGTTTTCCAACTGAAATAGGTACACTTTGAATATCAATTTTTCATTTACCCATTATCCATTTTGTGCGTATAATGTATCAAATTAAACTTCTCACTAAGAAGAACCCAAATCTACATTGACCCGACCCGACCCAACCGGATATAGACTACTCCACCAAAATTATATCACAAAATGACCACTTTAAATGATAGTTTTAACTAATTTTTCCAATGTTTACGAGTGCGATTCTTGTAGCTTACCTCCTTTTACACAAGACTACAAAAAAAATATAATTTAAATTATTTATGAAATAAAATTCAGGATGAATGTCTTAAAGTAATGTTTTTTTCTTGCATATTTTGGTACTTTTTGCTTGTTACTCATTATATTGTGGAGTCATTTTGGCCACTTACGGAATTATTACAGTGATTTGACAAAAAAAATGATGTTTTGAAGCATTTGATGAAGTATTTGATCAAGTTGTTAGAGCCACCTTAACACGAGAGCACAATTGGATGATCAAAGTAATGAATTTTGGAATTTTGTAGGTTTTGGGATGGACCATGGCCTGACTTGCGAACGAGGAGAGTACCCAAGCAATTACCGAAGACTTGAATTGGAGGCCTCCCCTGCTAGTCACGGGCGTGGCCACACCCGTGGCTAGCAGATAGTGTGTATTCTGGGCACACCCTTGCCTTCGCCTGTGCCCACAATGCAGTAGCATTTTGTTTAATTTATTAATTAGTATTTTAAGGTAAAGTAAAAAGTTTAAATAATTATGTGATTTGTGAATATTGTGATAAAGTCTATCATAATTCACAACGACCTTATATATTAATTCTTATAGAATCATACTATAAAGATCAACCCTTTGTGATCGAATTTGTAAGGTTAGATTTAAATTTGTCTGATTACTTTTTGTATTGTGTCAGGCCTATGTATATGCAAACAAGAAATAATACATTGGAATATATGTTACACAAAAAAAATATAAATAAAAAACTTTACTGTGTATTAGGTCATAAGCAAAACAAATGTCCATACAATTCACACTTCCAATGGAAAAATGAAAATAAAAATGTAAATAATCCAAAATTTGGCTTCACTCCCTGCCACCACCATCCACAATTATCCCTACTTTATTTGGTAAGACTAATGGTTGAAACAAAAAATATTCTTTCACACCTTTTTTTAATGGAGCTTAATTTGTTTTTCCACAATTCTTTCTAATTTGACCACTTGTGCCTGTAAGAGGGTTGAGATTACTCATCTTCAACATAGCATTTGCAAAATCTGCTGAAAAAGTGGAAGGATTAGAACTATAACTGTTGACTACGGAATCTGTAGAACCTCCATTAAACAACTCTTGATCGGAGTGCAAGAGTCCTTTTTGATTTTGCAAGTCCTTGAAATAAGCATTGTCGAACGAGGTTGGACTAGTGTCAAGTGAAGCAAGATTATTGTCACCTCCGCTTTGAGGACAATTTGCCTGTAAAGATTTTGCAAATGCGGCATTTATATTGTTGTCGTTGTAGATTCGAGATCTAAATGTTGTGCACCTAGCTTTTCCAATTGTGTGGCCACCTGAGAGAGCAACCATTTCCCTTTCACTAAAGCCTTGGTTTGAGAAAGAAGATTTGAGCTGACTGAGAGTGAAATTGGGTCCAGGAATGTTGTTGTTAGCGGCACTCAAACTTGCCGTGGTTGAGTCTCGTCTCCCTAGTAAAACATTCCAACTAGGACCACCAAGCTGTAATTTTGTAACAATTGAAATGATTTTATAATTAGATAATTATCTTGTAGAAAAAAAATCCAAAATTGATGAGCTAGATCGGAGGTAGAAATGATTGGAGTATGAATATATTATTACCGCAACAACGGAGTCTCGAGCAGCAACAGCTACCACGTCAGCACAAGATACAATGCCAGGACAAGATTTCTCAAGTTGTGCTTTAATGTTATCAATCACATTCAATCCTCTTATTGATTTGTTATTTGGACGAGCTGTTTGTTCCCCTGTAAAATTTGTTGTGTCATCCAACAAAATTGATGCATCACAACCCTGTTTCAAATTTGACAAAACAAAATAGATAAGTAATGTCAATATGATAATTTTCTTGAAGGGGGTCTAACGTATAAGATACGATATCCATTATTTGAAATTCAAGCTTATTAGGAATTTTAATAATCTCAGTTATGGAGTCTACACAAAGGAAAAAAAAAAACCTTACATTGACAAAACAATCGTGGAAATGGAGACGAAGCAAGGACGCTCCCATTCGAGCCTCGGATTGCACAGTCGATTTCACTGCCAATTTGATTATGGAAAGGGCATTGGGACAAGATTTTGAGTAAAATGTTGCAGAAAGTTGAGCAGAGCTCATCCCAGAGAGAAGGGAGAAGAGCATACACGAGAGTATGAATGCAACATTAATATGAATTGAAGTAGGAATCGCAGTCCTCATGACTAAGGTAGGAGCTGAGAAAAGAGATGAGGATAAAAGAAATAGAGTGTTTCAAGTTTCAACTATGAAATTAGAAAGAAATGGTTGCTTGGCTTGTGGTCGAGTACTTCCTATGATGGTGTATTTATAGTAGAAATCGAAGTTGACTATGATGTATGTTTGTCATATGAATGCGTAAACATGCATATATTGACTATGTGATCGAATTGTTTCAGAAAAGAAGTACTGCGTCGTATTGTTGAATTAGTCAATGGTTAGAAAGGTGATGGCATGCTGCAACTTAATTGGGATAAAATTAGTACACTGATTGTCTAATTATTGATGCGCGTAAGCCGTCTTTGCATGAACATCTCGTGATTGTGACATTATGTGACTTCTTCTTATTTGTCATCTAAGAAAGGTTCCCTTTGACCTTCATTATCTTGTCTCAGTTACAGGAAACTTAGGTATCAAACCTGCGAAAATGACAACATCAAATGAGTAAATGGAATACAAATTTAAATTTAGTCTATAATTTATTACCCCCGAAATTTTATTTACCAACCTGAATCTCAAAGTAACATATAAACTGCAACAATACACATAGTTTAAAAAATCGCTAGGCACTCCTCGGACGCTTGGGGGACGCCTAGTACCTAGCAGAGCGCTTAGCCGAGGATTAATCGATGCCATTGTATTTTTTATTTTTTAAAAATTTGTTTAATTTTTTTTTTAATTTTTAAAACTTGATAATTATAAACTATTTACTACTTTAATAGTTAATATACTAAATATTAACCTAAAAAACATCTAGAGTTTAAACAATTTAGTTTTATTTAACTCATAACGATGAGAAAACCCTAATGTTGCATCCCTTTTCTCTCTAAAACCAAACGTATTTCTTTGCTGCTCAACTTCGGCTTCCATCGCTGGCCTCCGGCCGGAGCTCTAATGGAACTTTGAGCCGGCGGTTTTGGTCACTTTCTATGTTTGTTCTCGCTCTTCTTCCGCCCCGACCACCGTCGCAGCTCCGTCCGCCTCCGACCACCGCCACACATCTTCTTCCGTTTTCTCTCCCTTTGAATAAAATAATAGTAGGTAGGTATTGGGGTTTGTGTTGGTAGTCTTGAACTCCCAACCCTACTTTGATTTTACCCACTTTTTGTTTTCTCTATTATTGTGTTTTCCTCTCGTTAGTTTCACGAGCATTTTTCCTCTCGTTACTTTCACGAGCTTTTCATTTTCATTAGCATAAATCGTTTAACTTGGTTTCGACAAGTGTTGATCTTATCCTGGGCGAGCAAAAAAGAATGATGACGAAGACCCAGATCTTTGATGAAGCTTTAAGCTCCCTGAAGGAACATAGCTTCATAGTTATGAAACAGTATGCGATTCAAGTTTTCTATAGCATAGTTAGAAAAGTTGTTTCTATGTCTGACTGTAAGGAATGGTTTACCATTTCATTGATCATTGATGTAAACGTTTTATGTTATGAATTAATGGAATAGCTACGTTTACCTTAAAAAAAAAAAACTCATAACGATGTCGTTTTAAGTGAAAGAACCCATTTAAAAAAAGAATTGAACAATAGCTAATTGTCGACTAGGCGACCTAGTCGGTGCCTAGGAGGCCTAGGCGGTCAGCGCCTAGTCGACCGGCTAGCCGCTTAGACCACCGATTATGGTGATACGCTAAGCGGCCGGCTAGCGCCTAGCGCCGATTAAACGGTGTCTAGGCGGGATTTTTGCAACATTGACAATACCAACTAATAATGATTTTCCTTTACCCCACTAACTAAACGAAAAAGAAGACTTGTAAGTTATGGCGACTTAAAAGAAGATAACCATCCACATCCTCCATCTAACATCATCATACATGTTATCAAAATTGCATCAATCCCCACCTCTCCAGTAGAGGAATAATGTGAAATGTCATTAGCACCGCCCAATTACTTTAGGCTAATAATGTGTCAAAATACTCCAACCAATTTAGAGTTTATATATGTTTTGTTTAAACTAAAAATTGAAAGATGCATGTTTAATACTCCATATTTTATATATTATATTTTATCTTAAAGAAATTAAAATCAATCACTGCTTACTTTACAGTTAAGGTCTTTGACATGATGGATTTTGCCCTTGCTCCCATGTTGGTAGAAGTTAGCAATGCATGATTAATTTATTTTCATGACAACTAATAGTGAAATGAAATACAAGGAATTTCTCATCTAAATAATTAATATTTGGATCGATATTTCCTAGAAGTAGTTGTTGACAAAGTATAAATATTCATTTGACATATCTAATTCATAATAAATATATGACTACCTCAAAAGCCTTCTTAGAATTGATTTCATTGCAATATTTTAGAAACACTGCTATATTTTAGAAAGAATTTTACTCCGATATAATCTTAGAAATGATTTCATTACAATCAATGCACTTTAAACTTTATTTTAAAATAAAGATACGTCTTTGCTACCTTCTAATATCTAAATTACTATTTTCATGTTAAGCATGCATAATTCAGCCATGCAGCATTATTATATCAACATCATTCAATTCGCCCCATTTGACAATATATATATAGAAACAGTAGGTGAGAATCAATATAATATAAAGATTTGAAAATAAATTATATGAAATTATTTTAAATATGACTCGTATACATCTATCACTGACCAAATTAGAAAGTTTTAAACTCATTTATCTAAAGAAATTCTCATCGATTGTGTCGGCTTGATGAGTGGCATATATATGATATGCTAATTGGTAAAATCAAAGTCAACAAGCAAGTGGAGGGTAGGGGTGCTTTAATATAGGATTTGTAAGGTTATTATCCATGACACCCCTCTAGTACTCTGATCTTATTGGGATTCAAACCTGTGATCTTAGCTCTAATACTAATTGTAAAATCAAATACTTATCTCTATAACAAAAACTATAGATTATATCGAAGTGTAACTTTCTTTCATTATACTTTTATAACAGTTAGCATCACGTTTTGATGGTATGATGTTGAACTCGGCTCTTTGAGCCGTAGCCCAACAATAATCTAATTATTGATTTGGCATGTTTTTTACACTACACTTCGTTGAGTGCCAATTACAATATTATGGTGTTTAATTTGTTTAGAAAAAAAAAAAAAAGTAAAACCACATACAGCGATAGTGAGAATAAAAAAGAAAAAAAAGTGCTATTTCCATGTGTATAGTATGCAATACTTTTTAGAAGATGTCTTTTATATATATATATATATATATAAATTCACCGGGTCTTCCTCCGTCTGTATAACGGTCCGAGTCCACCCGTGTTTGCAGCTCAGGGGGAATCGTCACTTGTGGGAATCGAGGTCGGGTCTTTCCAAAATTCTTCCCCACAAAGAGAGCTCACTTGTCACTTGAACTACCCCATTGGGTTAGAAGAATATCTCTCTTTAGTAAAGCTTGGCTAAGACTTAGTTGTATTAGTCACATCCCATAAGATGTAAAGACTAATGCAATATTATTTTTAGTCCCTCAATTATTATACATGTATCAATTTGGTCATTGACTATTAAAATTTTGAAATTAGGTGCATGACTATTCAATTTGTATCAAATTTGGTCCTTGACTATTAACATTTTCAAATTAGGTGTATGACTATTCAATTTGTATCATATTTGATCTTGTAGTTAAATCTTTCGACTAAAATTTCGGCCAAGTCACAAGTTACCGCCTAATTTATTTAATTTTTATTTTAAAATTATTTTAATAATTTTTAAATTAAAAAATTTAAAAATATAAAACCGCTGGCCACCCCCCACCCTCTTCCGGAGACGAAGATCTCTTGTCTCCAATNTAAGGGGGGGGGGGGGGGGGGGGGGGGCGCAGAACGCCGGTCCCCTCCTTCGCCTCCACGGGGAGTCAAACCAAAATTGTCATCCCTAGCTTAATTATAATACATACTCCAATAATGTGTTTAATTAATTAATTAGTGTTTTAAGGTAAAGTAGAAACTTAAACAATAATGTGATTCCTGAATATTATTGTGATAAAATTTATCATAATTCATTAATTCAACGACCTTATATATTAATTGTTATAGGATCATACTATAAGAAGGATCAACACTTTGTTGTCGAATTTTTGTAACGTTAGATTTAAATTTGTCTGATTACTTTTCGTATTTTGTCAGACCTGTGTATATAATAATATATTGGAATATATGTTGCACAAAAAAAAATTACTGTGTATTAGGATATAATTAAGCAAAACAAATGTTCATACAATTCACACTTCCAATGGAAAAATGAAAATAAAAATGTAAACAATCCAAAATTTGGCTTCACTCCCTGCCACCCCCATCCCTCAATTATCCCTACTTTATTTGGTAACACTAATGGTTGAAACAAAAAATATTCTTAAACACGCTTTTGGAATGGAGCTTAATTTGTTTTTCCACAATTCTTTCTAATTTGACCACTTGTGCCTGTAAGAGGGTTGAGATTACTCATCTTCAACATAGCATTTGCAAAGTCTGCTGAAAAAGTGGAAGGATTAGAGCTATAACTGTTGACTACCGAATCTGTAGAACCTCCATTAAACAACTCTTGATCGGAGTGTAAGAGTCCTTTTTGATTTTGCAAGTCCTTGAAATAAACATTGTCGAACGAGGTTGGACTAGTGTCAAGTGAAGCAACATTATTGTCACCTCCGCTTTGAGGACAATTTGCCTGTAAAGATTTTGCAAATGCGGCATTTATATTGTTGTCGTTGTAGATTCGAGATCGAAATGTTGTGCACCTAGCTTTTCCAATTGTGTGGCCACCTGAGAGAGCAACCATTTCCCTTTCACTAAAGCCTTGGTTTGAGAAAGAAGATTTGAGCTGACTGAGAGTGAAATTGGGTCCAGGAATGTTGTTGTTAGCGGCACTCAAACTTGCCGTGGTTGAGTCTCGTCTCCCTAGTAAAACATTCCAACTAGGACCACCAAGCTGTAATTTTGTAACAAATGTAATGATTTTATAATTAGATAATTATCTTGTAGAAAAAAAAACCAAAATTGATGAGCTAGATCAGAGGTAGAAATGATTGGAGTATGAATATATTATTACCGCAACAACAGAGTCTCGAGCAGCAACAGCTACCACGTCAGCACAAGATACAATGCCAGGACAAGATTTCTCAAGTTGTGCTTTAATGTTATCAATCACGTTCAATCCTCTTATTGATTTGTTATTTGGACGAGCTGTTTGTTCCCCAGTAAAATTTGTTGTGTCATCCAACAAAATTGATGCATCACAACCCTGTTTCAAATTTGAAAAAAAACAAAATAGATAAGTAATGTCAATATGATAATTTTCTTGGAGGGGGACTAACACATAAGATACAATATCCATTTTTTGAAATTTAAGCTTAGGAATTTTAAGAATCTCAGTTATGAACGAAGGCTACACAAATGAAAAAAAAAAAAACTTACATTGACAAAACAATCGTGAAAATGGAGACGAAGCAAGGACGCTCCCATTCGAGCCTCAGATTGCACAGCCGATTTCACTGCCGATTTAATTATGGAAAGGGCATTAGGACAAGATTTTGAGTAAAATGTTGCAGACAGTTGAGCAGAGCTCATCCCAGAGAGAAGGGAGAAAAGCAGACACGAGAGTGTGAATGCAACATTAAAATGAATGGAAGAAGGAATCATAGTCCTCATGACTAAGGTAGGAGCTGAGAAAAGAGACGAGTATAAAAGAAATAGAGTGTTTCAAGTTTCTACTATGAAATTATAATGAAATGGTAGCTTGGCTTGTGGTCGAGTGCTTCCTAGGATGGTGTATTTATAGTAGAAATCGAAGTTGACTATGATGCATGTTTGTCATATGAATGCGTAAGCATGCATATATTGACTAAGTGAATTGTTTAAGAAAACGAGTACTGCGTTTTGTTGAATCAGTCAATGATTAGAAAGTTAATTGGGATAAAATTACTACACTGATTGTCTGATTATTGAAGCCAATGGCATAAGCCCTCTTTGCATGGACATCATGTGATATTATTGTGATTTCGACATTATTTGACTTCTTCTTGTATGTCGTCTAAGAAAAGTTCCCTTTGATCTTCATTATGTATCATGTCTCAGTTACAGGAAGCTTAGGTGGTATCAAATATGCGAAAATGACATCTATTGGGTAAATGCAATAACAATTTTAATTTAGGCTTTAATTTATTACCTCACGAATTTTTATTTAACAACAACCTAATTCTCAAAGTAACATGTAAACCGTAACAATACCAATTAATAATTAGTTTCCTTTATCCCACTAACTAAACGAAAAAAGAAGACTTGTAAACTGTAGCGACCTAAAGAAGATAACAACATCCTCCATCTAATATCATTATACATCTCGCTAAAATTGCATCAATCCCCAAATCTCGAGTAGAGGAATAATGTGAAATGTCATTAGCACGGTCCAATTACCTTGGGCTAATAATGTGCCAAAGTACTCCAACAAATTTAGAGTTTATGTATGCTTTGTTTAAACTAAAAATGAAAAGATGCATTATTTAATACTCCATATTTTATCTGAAATTAAAATCAATCACTGCTCACTTTACAGTTAAGCTCTTTGACATGATTAATTTATTTTAATCACAACTTATAGTCAAATAAAATAAGGGAATCCTCATCTAAATAATTAATATCTGGACCGATATTTCCTAGAAGTAGTTGTTGACAAAGTATAAATTAAATATTCATTTGACATATCTAATTCATAATAAATATATGACTACCTCAAAAGCCTTCTACTGCAATTTTACAAATGAAATTAAAGAAAAGTCTTGAGATGCCAGTTAACACTGCTCTCCTTATTGGCATCTATATCAGTGCGTAAATCTAATTACTACACTGATTGTCTGATTATTGAAGCGCGTAAGCCGTCTTTGCGTGATTTCGACATTATATATGTGACTTCTTATTTATTGTCATCTAGGAAAGGTTCCCTTTGACCTTCATTATCTTGTCTAGTTACTGGAAACTTAGGTATCAAATCTGCGAAAATGACAACATCAAATGGGTAAATGGAATACAATTTTAAATTTAGGCTTTATTACCTGAAAGTTGTCTTTTAGTGGAAGTGAAAAGTAAGAAAGTGCAGAAATTAAAGAGAAGAACTTAGCATTGATTATGGAAATTGGAAAATCAAATCTTGACATTGAGATGAAAAAGCAATTACAATATGAAATTGTCCTCTAAATCTTCAATAAAATGGATTGATTACAAAATAAAAGTGTTTATTAGGAGAATTTCTATGGAGGAAAACTTAGAGGAGAAACTGAAAAATGAAAAGTGATGTGAAGTCAAAATAACGTCTCTTGCTATTTATACTCCAGATCCGTGCCAAAATAACCAACTTAGGCTCCCTACTGGATGCATAAACACGATAGCGTTCGCAACGTGAGTCCCTAAACCACAACCTGGTCGATTTAGCGACTCACGGTCGGTCACACAGTGTCACCGTGAGTGTTGGGCCAAGGTTTCTGATCTTTGGGATCACGCTAGTGGTGACACCGTGACTGCCAGCATGAACCCAAAGATTAAAAACCAGATCATAGAGTTCACAGTGGAACTCATCATGAGCTCCCCAGTATGGTCACTTGGCTCTGATCTTGCGCCTTAGCTTCCGGCATGTTCTCGGGTGCACATTATTGCCTCATTTTTTTCTATAATTGTTCTTCGTCTTTACTTACTTTACAGTTAAGGTCTTTGACGTGATGGATTTTGCTCTTGCTCCCAAGTTGGTAGACGTTAACCATGATTAATTTATTTTCATGACTACTAATAGTCAAATAAAATACAAAGGGTTTCTCATCTAAATAATTAATATTTGGATCAATATTTCCTAGAAGTAGTTGTTGACAAAGTATAAATAACCATTATATTTGACATATCTAATTTAATAATTCATAATAAATAAATATATGACTACCTCAAAAGCCTTCTACTACAATTCTACAAATGAAACTAAAGAAAAGTCTTGAGATGCCAGTTAACACCGCTCTCCTTATCATTGGCATCTATATCAGTGCCTAAATCTAATTTTATATAAAATATTTAATGTTAAAAAGTAAATATTTTTGTGACTTCATGCAATAAAAAATAGAGTAATTTTAGATATGTGGGCTTGCAATTTACACTCATTAGTGGTGTGCGGATAACCTTATTTTAATCTTTAAATTTCTTGGAGATGCATACTTCAACCAAGAAAAAATTTATTTTCTCACGTTAATTTATTCCATAATGTTTATCTCTTGACGTAACAATAAATTTTTTTCATTGCAGGCTTATAAATTGAATTATTTCACCATGAGTTAAAAATGTATTTATTAATCAAATACTAAAAAAAAATAAATCATCAAGTAGAATCATATAGAAAAGTTAAATTTAGATTAAACTCACCAATTAAATAATATTGTGATTTATGAATATCACAATAAAGTCATAATTCCAATAAGGACCAGACACGGGTCATCCCACCTAATATGCTACTGGGTCACCCAATTTGAGTTAGATTTGCACCTCTGTGCATCTATGCTATACAATTCAACTTCTTTAAAAAAAAAAAAGAAAAAAAAAAGAAATTGTATATACTAGTGGAAACCCACATCCGTTTTCTAATGTGAGACAATTGCTAATTACAAGTTTTCAACTCAAATAGGTATACTTTGAGTATCAATTTCTCATTCTCCCATTATTTCATAAACACTGCTATATTTCAGAAACAATTAAACTTTATTTTAAAATAAGGATACTTCTTTGCTACCTACTAATTTCTAAATTACTATTGTCATGTTAAGCATGCATTCAGCCATGCAACATTATTATATCAACATCATTCGCCTCACTTGACAATATAGAAACAGTAGGCGAGAATCAATATAATATAAAGATTTGAAAATAAATTATATGAAATTATTTTAAATATGACTCGTATACATCTATCACTGACCAAATTAGAAAGTTTGAAACTCATTTATCTAAAGAAATTCTCATATACTCATTCATCACATATAAACTTGGTATGATATATATATATATATATATATATATATATATATATATATATAGATTGTGTCGGCTTGATGAGTGGCATATGATATGCTAATTGGTAAAATCAAATTAAAGTCAACAAGCAAGTGGAGGGTAGGGTTGCTTTAATGTAGGATTTGTAAGGCTCGGCTCCACTAGGGGTTATCAATGACACTCCGCTAGTGCTCTCGGTGAGGTTCGAACCTATGATCTTATTAGCTTTAATATTAATTGTAGAATCAAACATTTAACACTATGACCGAAACTATAAGCCTATAACCTACTGTACGTAATAAGTGCAATTTTATTTCTTTATACTTAAATAGTAGTTAGCATCACAATTTGATATCAAGATGTTGAACTTGGCTCTCTGAGCCGTAGAACAACAATTATCTAATTATTGATTTGGCATGTTTTTTACACTACCCTTCGTTGAGTGCCAAGGTCGTCGGTAATAGTGATTAAAGTTGTAACTTAATCCAATACATAAAATGGGATATAGTGAATTCTTTAAATTCATCATTGATATGTTTCTTGGGAGAGAAACCCAACTAGTTTCTAACTGCAGATGGCATTTATTTTGTGAGCATAAATATAATATAGACATAAATGTGCAGTTCAACTATCAGCTTAGGCTTGCTTAGGCTTTTAGTTGAGATGGAACACATGCTTTAATTTGGTATCAGAGCCATGCAAAAGGTCATGAGTTCGGATCTCTGCGCCACCCGAAAAAAAGATTATGGTTTACGTGTTGCTTGGGCTTTTAGTTGAGATGGAGCACATGCTTTAATTTATTTTATATTTTTGAATTTTAATTAATTACCACCGGCCCGGCATATTTTCAAATCATATAAGTCAATTATAACTCAATTGTTTTTTGGATAGCACATCATTGATAAGTATTTATGGGAATTAATATGATGTTGACATATTGTGATGGAAGTAAATAATCAAATAAATAAAAATGATTTCTCAATAACAAACATAATACAGTTAAACGTAATAAAAGACAAAAGGAATGCATTTCACACAATTACACAAACTTAACGTTATCCGATCCCAGGGCTCCTTTTAGCCGTTGAAGATAAATCAACTTTAATTTCCGTTTTCAAAAAAAAAAAAAAACTTTAATTTCCACACTCAACCATACGTACTTCAATTTAGTTCACCTTCCTACAATTCACTCGAATTTGGCCATTTTTCCCAGTCAAAGGCTTAATATTACCCATCTTAACCATAGACTTCGCAAAATCTTTCGCAAAAACGCGAATGTTTCCACTGTAAGTCTTGACAAGACTATCGGTCTGACCACCATTGAACAATGCCTGATCCGAGTGCAAAAGCCCTTTCTTCCTCACCAAGTTACTGAAATATTTGGTGTCAAAATACGCAGGAGTTGGGTCAAGTGGAGCAAGATTAGAATCGCCCCCAACGCGTGGACATGTAGCTTGGCGTTGTGCTGCGAAGCCTTTATCGATGTTGGTCTCATTATAAATGCGATTTCTGAAGGTTCGGCATTGGGCAAACCCTAGTGTATGGCCGCCGGAAAGTGCCACTAGATCTTTAACATTGAGGCCTTGCTTTGAGAAAGAGTTTATGAGAGCAGGCAAGTCCATGAATGGTGAAGGAATGTCATTGTTGGCTGCAGTTTTGCTGGCCGTGGTGGAATCTCTTCTCCCTAGTTGCACTTCCCATGATGGACCCCCTAACTGTACATCCAAAAGAAAAACTATAAGTTGTTTTTATTTTTGTTAGTTATAGTGTCATGAATTTATAAATTTATAGTATTGGGAAATTACCGCAACAACAGAATCACGAGCAGCAACGGCCAAAATATCAGCACAAGAGACTACGGGACGTTTACATGCTTGATCCACTGCTGATTTGATTCGATCAATGACTTCAAACCCTCGCGCAGAATTGGCATTAGGTAGAGCATTCTTTTCGCTGTCAATGTTGGAAGTAGAATCCAATAGAATCGAAGCGTCGCAACCCTACATACGCCAAATAATTAGATCCGGCCTACTCAAAGTCATTTAGGGTCTTACGTTAGCATATATACTAAGAAGTATGAATAGAGAGTCTTACGTTAACAAAACAATCATGAAAATGCAGGCGTAGTAAAGAGGCACCCATGCGGCGCTCTTGTCTGACAGCATCGAAGACGATGTGTCGAATGGTTGGCAGAGCTTGAGGACAAACTTTGTGATAGAAGTATGGAGATAGGGAGTCGGAAAACGCCATTGTGGAAAAAGAGAACAAGAGTATTGCACCGAGGAAGAGACTACCGGAAGCCATTTGAGGTACTTAGTGATATTTGTGTTGTGTTGTTTGATGGTCATGACTATGAATACATACATCTATTTATAGGATAAAAAAGAGTACGGACGTTTAAGGCAAAGCCATACTCGACAATTTCAACGCGGGGAAGGCTACCTATTATGAGTAGAAAATGTCATCCATTGATGAATATAGTTGACATTTTTTTTAGTATATATAATATATGTCATTTATTACTAGGGAGCAATATATATTTTTAATGTCAGTTGATTATCTGGTTAAATTGCAGCAAGGTAATAAGTGATCGAGATAAAGATATTATATCATATATTAGAATGTGTTGGGGCGGGACGGGTAAAGGGTCAAGTCCAGCAATTTATGACTAGGAGATTGTTTGGCGGAGGCTGGTGAATAGTCAAATAATTCAACACACTGTCCCTCGAAAATGTGGTGACAGTATATAAGGAAATAAAGTTGCGCCTTTCGCTATGATGGCTATAGCTTTTGACGTAATGATAAACGCTTGATCCTAACAGAATGTATGATCAATCATAACGAAAATGAATATAAGGCTATACGAAGATAGTAAGATATGATCTTATATCATATCCACAAGAAATTGTGGAGCAGTACTTCAAGTTATGACCAAATCACCTTTTTTTTAGCTAACTTTATGTGGTGAAGTTAAAGTCTCGAATGTGGAGTGATACTAAAGTTGTGGCCAAATCTCTATCTTTTGAGCTAATGTTTTTGTGTAGAAGTTAAGATCTTAGATTTATCATTGGTGCTCTCGTTGAGAGGTCTGACTGTTATGAAAAATGACTGCTCAATGTTTGATAAATTCCGAGGTGTCTCTGGGGTAGTCAATCTCTTGGATATTGTTAAGAGTTGCCCTGCATTACAAGAAAGGGTTTTGAACATATCATTGCTAGCTAGCTGGAATTGAAAGGAAAGAAAGGAGAAGGGGAAATGTATATATGTTTGACAAGTGGCAGGAATTTAAATATTACATTAACTTAACCTTAAACAAATACTAAGATGCTCTATAGCGTATTTAGCAGGCAGTGTTTACACATAAATGTCAATGATAATGACATACTAACTATAATTTTCAAAAGAAAAAAACTATAATTTTAAATTAAAGGCCGGGAGCTTTAGTACTTAATGATTTGCTTGCTTT
Organism: Ipomoea triloba; assembly: GCF_003576645.1. Classification (NCBI taxonomy): domain Eukaryota; kingdom Viridiplantae; phylum Streptophyta; class Magnoliopsida; order Solanales; family Convolvulaceae; genus Ipomoea; species Ipomoea triloba. Next base: position 4,337,652 of record NC_044930.1, read on the forward strand.
GACACGCAAAATATCCTAAAATAAGGAAGTTGAAAGAGTGTGCAGTGTTATTCTATTGTAAGAAGTTGAAGAAAACTTGGTATAGGGCCATCCAAACAAATTGGTTTGGTATGTTGTTTATTTAATAATCATAATGTTTCAAATTAAACTTTTAGTAGAAGTGATTTATCGGTCTTTATTTTGGTGTTTATGTTTTTATTTGAATGAAAAGTATATGAATATTGTATTTGATATTTCAATTGTTATTGAGAATTGTTGAAGATTTTAAGATAAAAATTTAATACAGTGTATTTAAATTTTTTACTTAAATGTTGTGAATTATACTAGTTTGACAATTATTTCCCAAAAAAATATTAGTTTGACTAAAGTTTGACCGGAGACGAGGTTCCCCGTCCTTGAAAATTTCTTACCGGGACGGAAATGAGGAAAGACTTCCTATCCCCGACGGAAATGGTGCCGGGGACGGGGACCGAGTGGGGTTTCAATGACAGGGACGGAGAGTCGGAGAGTATATTCTTCGTTCCCACTATGCAACGTTGACTTTCTTAATTTATGAAGTACACTCATTCAGATAGTGATTGCTTGTTTTCCTGCCACATTAAAAGAAAAAGAAAAGGAAAATGTAAAGAATATTTTTTTTGCACTTGAGAAAATCAAAGATTATTTCACATTCATATACTTGTATTTCTTGCCCTTTTTTTAATAGTGAAGGAAACTTGTAGCTATTACGGGAAATAACTCTGTAAGTGGGTGTTGGCCGTGATCGATTTTTTTTCTTTTTAAACCAATATTTTTGGATTGCTTTAAATTCTTTTTTTTTTTTTAATTGAAAACTACTTTTGTGCTTGGCAATGTGAAAGAAGTAATTTTAATGATAGACCACGAAAGTATTATTATTACAAGCATGTGGTAAGAATGAATTTCATTCAAGAGCTAAAAATAAATATTTTAAAACTTCCCTATCTTCTCCATTACCAAGTGCATGTGTTACTATATATATAACATTGACTTGAGAATAAAACTTCTTTCATTTTTTGTTTATCCTCAATTGGCTGACTCCTATCTCAATTTAAAAAAAAAATTACTTATTATTCAAATATAAATCATATATTGTCACATAACAATATAAGATGGTAAATGATTTTGGTAAGAATTTATATTATCTGTAATTTCATTATTTCTGAAAAGTACTTGTACGTATTAATCATCGGAAAATACTACTTTGGTAGTTTGGTTGAAGCCCTGAATAAAGGAATTATTTGATAATATTTCCTTTTTTTTTCAAGATTTTATTTTTATTTTACCAAGAAAATATTACTCTAACAATAACACTTAATTAAAATTCTTAAAATTACGCACCACGTGGATGTCATGAAACAAAATGTCTTGGTAACGTCTTAGGAATTCAATGATTGGGCAGTGTACCAGATTAATTGACAAGAATCACAAGAGTCAGCGGTGAGGATATTCAACAGTTTTTCAGTATAATTTATAAAATATAATCTTAATTATATCATAAATTTTTGCAAATATAAATTTAATTTTTGTCAAACGGTAGATTGACACCTTTTCTTATTTCATAATTTTTTTCTCCATAATAGAACTCAATCACGGGTGTTTACTATATACTTATAACAAACTCTTTGACAATTGGTTTGTCTCCATTGCTTCCAAGTTGTTGGCCGTATAAAGACAAGATGGATTAACTTTGATGTATGACAACTTATAGTAAAATAGAATACAATGTTTCATGTCTAATTAATAATTGGATCCATATTTCTTTGAAGTAGGTGTTGACAAAGTATGTATATACATGCATCCATTAGACACATATATGTAATTCATGATAATATTCAATTCATATTCACAACAGTGATTATCTCAAACGGTAAATTATTGCCTCAAAATCTGTCATTTGATTCATTATATAGATCTGCGTGTTGAATTTTGTGGTGAAAGAAGAAACCAGCTCAATGGTATATTATTTCTCACACTAGAACTAAATAAAAAGCTAACTATAAATAGGAGCTTGTTCTCAAGAAAATGCTATTACCAACTATACAAGTTGAACTAACTTATTTAACCAAACAAAAAAGTTGACTATGGTAATTTCATAAAGTAATCGAAACTACAAGTTTGCTCAATATCTAACATTTTTAAATTTAAGTACGTAATTTTTTTATTAATATTTTGATTATTAAAGTCAAGTTATCTAAGATATTTTTGTCACAAAGTTCTCCATCCACCAGACAGGGTCCAATGCAAATGACAATGCCAATTGCACGGTATATGCGCAAGTGGCACACGGGCTTTAATTTGATAAATGAGATAAACTACAAATAAGCCATTGTACTATTTTGGAATAAGCAATTAAGTCATCAAACTCGAATAACCCTCAAATAAACCACTGAACTCAAAAAAAAAACAAACCAATTAAGCCATTGAAACTGGAAAATAGAGCAATTAACCCATTTTTAAAACTTCCGGCGACAATTACCGGCACTGACGACAAATTCCGGCGACTGAAATGCAACTGGCGACAACAAATAATAAAATACATATATTATTTGTGTATATATAATTCGAATTATAAATTTTAATTATTAGTATTTATTAATGTTTTAATATTGGGCATAAATTTTCGCTCATACAAAATACTAGTATTATATATGTACACTGAACGAGATGATAGGACTTCTCAAAAATACGTACACATTAAATTATATTGTTGAATAAATAATTTTACACTTGCATCTATCCCTGTGGAAACAAAAGAAAGAACACAACAAAAAGAATTTCACACAATCATTATCCCCCATGCCTACTTTTGTGGCATTGAGAATTTCTAAACCTTTCACACACAACTGTGAATGTAAATCAATTCACATTCCTACAATTCACCCGAATCTGACCATTATTTCCGGTCAAAGGCTTAATATTACCCATCTTGATCATAGACTGAGCAAAATCTTTAGCAAAAGCACGAATGTTTCCGCTGTAAGTGTTGACAAGATTATCAGTCTGACCACCATTGAACAATACTTGATCGGAGTGCAAAAGACCTTTGTTCATCACCAAATTACTGAAATATCTAGTGTCAAAGTAGGCAGGAGAAGGGTCGAGTGGAGCTAGGGTAAAGTTGCCTCCAACTTGTGGACATGTAGCTTGGCGTTGTGCTGCGAAACCTTGATCAATGTTGGTTTCCTTATAGATGCGATCTCTGAAGGTTCTGCACTGGGCAAGCCCCAATGTGTGGCCGCCGGAAAGTGCAACCAAATCTTTAACATCAAGGCCTTGCTTTGAGAAATTGTCTATTAGAGCTTTCAAGTCCATGAATGGTGATGGAAGCTTGTTGTCGGCGCCAGTTCTGCTGGCGGTTGTGGAGTCCCTTCTTCCAAGTTGCACTGTCCATGATGGACCTCCTAACTGTGAAACATATATAAACCCAAACTATAAATTGAAAATATTCACTTAAAATTATAAGTATGTGTCAATTTAAACTATATAATAAGTATTTTACCGCAAATACAGAGTCACGAGCAGCAACAGCCAAAATGTCAGCACAAGAGACTACAGGACCATTACAGACTCTATCAACTTCTGTCTTGATCTGGTCAATAACTTCAAAACCTCGTGCCGATTTGGCATTGGCTAGAGAGTTCTTTTCACTGTCAATGGTGGAAGTTGAATCCAGTAGAATCGATGCATCACAACCCTGGTGTATTATTTCAAGTCACGCCAATGAATAAAATTCTACTCAAAATCATTTATATTATTGCAAGTATATGTATTTACTAAAAAGTTAAGATGAAGTGCCTTACATTAACGAAACAATCATGAAAATGAAGACGCAACAAAGAGGCACCCATGCGGCGCTCTTGTCTAACGGCATTGAAAACGATGCGCCGAATGGTTGGCAAAGCTTGAGGACACACTCTTTGATAGAAGAAAGGGGATAGAGAGTCGGAAAATGCCATTGTGGCAAAAGAGAACAACAGTATTGTGCTGAGGAAGTAGCTACCGGTAGCCATTTGAGAGAAGAAGCTAGTTAAGTACAGGTTATTGCGGCTTTAATTACCACAACTTAGTGCAAAACAAATATGCTTGAGTTTTGAGTTGTGTTGTTTGGTGATCTTTGATACTATGAAGCATAAACCTTTTATAGGATAACCAAGAGTACTAGTTAGCACACTTTAAGACTTGGCCTGGTAGCTGTCTTAGTTAATAATCAATCGACAGTTTCAACGCGGCAATGAATACCTATTCTCAAATTAATTTGAAAAGGTCCTAATCAAAACAAGGCTAGTTTGCCCTACAGAAGCAGATTATCGTTGACATAGAATTGCAGTGTAATTCAATTATTGTTATTATATTTTTATAGTTTAATGGGCTGTGCATTTAATCAACCGTAGCAGTTGTCCACTTCGATCTATAACAACTTGCTTGCCTTGCGGTGCAACTAGTTGATTTCGCTCTTTAATCTTTATTTGGGATTTGACTAAAATAAACATTAATTTTCAACTTGTAAAAGTTTTATAGACATTTGAGTTCAGTAAAATAATATAATTAACATTATGCTTCCACGATTTATGTTTCCGCTACTACGAGGTTAGGCTACTCGTAGATTCATTCTGTATGTTTAGACATATTTCTTGATCTTACATGATGGACATGTCCGAGGGAATTTTTTAAATATCTTAAGAGCCTATAAGAGGGTTGGATTTGGCTGTTTCTGCATTCATGCATTTAGCTCAACAAACTCTTTGATATATATATATTTATATATTTATCGACTTATTCTCCCCAACATTAATGACATAAAGGAATCTAATATATATCTAATATGAACTCTCTAGGGTTCTTCTGGTGTACTGTACGTGTAGTTACTCAATTGATTTTTTGTATGACATAAGTCAATTTATGCTTGAGAATTTATGAAATTGTGTTGTATCTATGAGAGTAGAACACTTAATTAAGTACACTACTCATAATCTTGATCTTACTTTGAGAGAAGAGGATTAAGAGGATACTTGTAAACTAAGTATTTAATAGAGTGTCACAACCAATATGAACTTCCATCCATGAGAGTGCAGTTAAGGCTAGTTGGCTAATCCAATGGCTATTAGTATAGCATTGGTACCTTTGTTGTCTTTCCCATGACTCTTACCAGTAGGGATGTAAATGAGTCGAGCGGCTCACGAGCAGCTCGCGAACCGCTTGGTCAAAGCTCGGCTCGAGCTCGGTCAAATTCGAGCTCAAGTCGAGTTCGAGCGGCTCGTTTAACAAACGAGCTGAGCTCGAGCTCTAATATCTTAGGCTCGTGACTCAACGAGCTGCTCGCGAGCCATATATATATAATAATATTAATATCAATAATAATAATATTATATATATATATATATATATATATATATATATAATAAATTATTATATAAATATATACACACACATAATATTAAAATTTATAAAATTAAAATTTGAAATACCAAAAATTTAAAATCAAACAGATTAAATTTGAGCTCATAATTAAATTAAAATCGAATTCGAATTCGAGCTTGAATTCAAGCTCGAACTTGAGCTCGAGATCGAGCTCGAACAAACGAGCTGCTCGAAAATTGTCGAGCTAATGAGCTCGAGCTCGAGCCACCCAAGGCTCGAGCTCGGCTCGACTCGTTTACACCTCTACTTACGAGGTTCTTGCATGATTTCCAATCCTAAGAAACTCATAACATTTATGTGAATGTTGGCTTAGTCCAAACTCAGCTCCGATCATTTACTTTTATTGTTATTTTCATTATCATTTGATTACTTGTTCTTTGTTTGTTTCTATGATATCTCTAGCTATTACAACTTGTAAGAATTAACTTCAAATTGATTGTTTATCTTGTGCTTAACTTACACTCTATTTAACCTTTTTTTTTTTGGCACACATTAAGAACGTAACGATATTCGATGTTAAGGTACATTTGACATAACCTTGTAATTAAAACCTACATTTCAGTCAACATTAACAATTTTATTAGTAAATAATTTTAGATTATATTAACGGGTAGCAATATATACACGCTATGATTGTTTCATGCAAAATAATCTAACTATTTGTTTTTATTTTTTTGACTTATAAATTAAAGCCTGATATCTTATTATTATAAGATTAATTCGAATAAAACTAATGAATAAATAATTACCAATAAATCAATACAGAAAAAAGCAGTCAAAATGTACCCATCCCACTACTATTCTATTCGAAAGTGTTCAAATTCATTTTGATCAAATCCCTATCTACTGATTTATTATATTCAAACAAATCCCTAACCAATTCAAGCATTTAGAAAGATTCAATCTTTTTGGTGAACACAATGCACTAAGCTTATCCATTAAAAAAAATTCACCACCGATTTATTTATTGCATTTAAGGATGAAGTGGCGGCGGTGGCATATAGTTAGGTGTCGTTTTCGTGTTGTTAATCTTAATTATTCAGTCTAGGACTAGGAAGTTTTCGACATTTGAAAATAATTTGACCTAGCAATCTCGTCGTCTATGAAAAGTTAGCCTTTACACGGTTTTTCTGTTTAGGCGTTTATCAATTTCAATCATTCATGCATGAAGAGGTCTCTATCTACTATACGCCAATAATATGGAAAGTCAAATAGTTATGATGATATCTCATTTTAAATGGATTCGAATCTAAAGTGATTATTGAACAATGGAGATCACAATATAAACATTAAAAAAAAAAAATAATGAAGGGAAAAGGGTCAAGTAGGCCCGAACATTACTCATGGACTTTTAAAACGTGCAATTAAACTCTCAAACATGTTTGGGGTCTATTTGACCCTTTTACCTATATATATATATATATATATATAAATTAAAGGGTAGCACTTGTAAGACCGTCTCACGGGTCTCAATCCGCCAAACATGTCAAATCTTTGATTAATGGGTCAAATTTTTTACCTCATTAATCAATATATGACCCGTCTGACGGATTGAGACATTGAGACGGTCTCACACAAGTTCTTTGTCAAAAATAAATAAATGATACCACTTGTGTGAGACCGTCTCAAGGGTCTCAATCAGTGAGACGGGTTGGATCTTTGATTAATGAGTCAGATTTTTGACCTCATTAATCAAAGATCCGACCCGCCTCGCACATTGAGACCAGTGAGACAGTCTCACACAAATTTTTGTTATAAATAAAAGCTACGCATCACACATTCAAAAAGAAAATCTTTGTGTGAGATTGTGACAAGTCAATTAAGTTGTATTTTTTAATTCAAATTGGTATTACATTTTTTATAATAAGTATCATAATTTGTTTCATAAGTAACATTTCATGTATAAGTATTAAAACGTTTACAAACATTAGAATTACATTTTGTAAGTATCACAATTTCAGTTATAAGTATTACAATATTTCATTTTAAACCTAACTTAGGTGATCCCAATTTTGCCGGGCTAATTCTAAGCCCACAGGACCCCGCCCCTAGACTCACTAAAGAGGTAAATCGTGAGTCGCGCAATCAACCCACCGATCATATCCTAGTCTTCATATGCCCACAAGGGATCAAATCCAAACCTTTCAGCATATCCTTCAGTTATAAGTATTACAATATTTATTATTAGTTTTTTCCTTTATTTATTTATTTATTTTTGGAAAAACAAAATGTATTAAAGCATAGTCAAATGATCATACAATTAGGTGGAGTAACATTCCAAAAGGGTACGGTTGACTAAACTAAGGGCCAAAGTTTCTAACTAAATTCGCAATCTAACAGTAACTAATGATACAACCAACTTAGGATAGCTCTGAGAGATTCTTCTAGAAAAGTGAGTATATATTGCCAAACTCGACGTGAAAAGTGAGTGTTGCGGATTTTAGGAAGGGTGTTGAATCTGACCATGGTACCAATGTCAATAAAAAGAAGAAAAAAGAACAAAAAACATTGAAATATAACGCAAAGATACTATTTATGATTTCTCAATAATACACATTGTTGAATAACAATTTTACACTTGCATCAATTGGAAACAAAATTAAAGAAAAAACCCAACACAAAGAATTTCACACAAACATTATCCCCCAAGCCTGCTTTTGTGCCATTGATGAGGAGCTGCAAATGTAAATCAATTCACATTCCTACAATTCACCCGAATCTGACCATTATTACCGGTCAAAGGCTTAATATTACCCATCTTGATCATAGACTGAGCAAAATCTTTAGCAAAAGCACGAATGTTTCCGCTGTAAGTGTTGACAAGATTATCGGTTTGACCACCATTGAACAATACTTGATCGGAGTGCAAAAGTCCTTTGTTCATCACCAAATTACTGAAATATCTAGTGTCAAAGTAGGCAGGAGAAGGGTCGAGTGGAGCTAGGGTAAAGTTGCCTCCAACTTGTGGACATGTAGCTTGGCGTTGTGCTGCGAAACCTTGATCAATGTTGGTTTCCTTATAGATGCGATCTCTGAAGGTTCGGCATTGGGCAAGCCCCAATGTGTGCCCGCCGGAAAGTGCAACCAAATCTTTAACATCAAGGCCTTGCTTTGAGAAATTGTCTATTAGAGCTTTCAAGTCCATGAATGGTGATGGAAGGTTGTTGTCTGCGTCAGTTCTGCTAGCGGTTGTGGAGTCCCTTCTTCCAAGTTGCACTGTCCATGATGGACCTCCTAACTGTGAAACATATATATATAAGCCCAAAGTATAAATTGAAAATACTCACATAACTAAGTAGTTTCAAGTGTTGTTAATTTATTTTTGTAGTTACCGCGAATACAGAGTCACGAGCAACAACAGCCAAAATGTCAGCACAAGAGACTACAGGACCATTACAGACATTATCAACTGCGGACTTGATTCTGTCGATAACTTCAAAACCTCTGGCAGATTTATCATTAGCTAGAGAATTCTTTTCACTATCAATGGAGGAAGTAGAATCCAGTAAAATTGATGCATCACAACCCTGTATTATTTCAAATCACGCCAAAGAATAAGATTCAACTCAAAAACATATGTGATAAAAAGTATAGATAAAGATCAGAGTATTACGTTAACAAAACAATCATGAAAATGCAGACGCAATAATGAGGCACCCATGCGGCGCTCTTGTCTAACAGCATCAAAGACTATGCGCCGAATGGTTGGCAAAGCTTGAGGGCACACTCTTTGATAGAAGAATGGGGAAAGAGATTGGGAAAATGCCATTGTGGCAAAAGAGAACAACAGTATTGTGCCGAGGAAGTAGCTACCGGAAGCCATTTGAGCTAGCTAGGTTAGTATGGGTTATTGCAGCTTTAATTACTACAACGTAACGTAGTGCAAAACAAATATGCTTGAGTTTTGTGTTGTGCTGTTTGGTGATCTTTGATACTATGAAGCATAAACCTTTTATAGGATAACCAAGAGTACTAGTTAGCACAATTTAAGACTTGGCCTGGTTGCAGCAGCCCTAATTAATAAGACAGTTTCAACGCGGCAACGAATACCTATTCTCAAATTAATTTGAAAAGGTCCTAATCAAGACAAGGCCAGTTTGCCCTACACAAGCAGATTATCGTTGACATCTTCGTAGAATTGCTGTGTAATTATTCAATTATTGTTATTATTATTATTATTTTTTGTTTAATTGGCTGTGCATTTAATCCAAATTAGTAGTTGTCGACTTTCGTAACAACTTGCTTGCGCTGCAACTAACTTACTGATTTCGCTCATTTTAAGTCAATCTTTAGTTGGGTTTCACTAAAATAAGGGTCACACTTGTGTGAAACCGTCTCACGGATCCTTATTCGTGAGACGGGTCGAGTCGGGTCAAAGCACCATGTAAATGTCATACTTATATGTGCAAATCTCACACTTATATGCTCAAATATAACACCAATCAAAAATACAATTTTTATTACTTATAAGAGAAAAAGTAATACATTTTTCATAATAAGTAATGTTGACAAGTATCTCTCACTTATAAGGGCAAATATAATATTTTTGAGGAAAAATGTAATACTTTTAAATCGAAATGTAAAAGTATTGTATTTTCCCTTAAAAGTATTACATTTACCCTAATAAGTAACAAAAATTTTATTCTTGATTAGTATTACATTTGAGCATATAAGTATGACATTTGTGCATATAAGTGTTACATTTGCATCTTGACCCGACCCGACCCGATTCGTCTCATGGTGAGACGGTCTCACACAAGTTTTTACCCTAAAATAAACATTAATTATCAAACTTAAAAAAGTTTTATAGATCTTTGAATTTAGCAAAATAATATAATTAACACCTTTCGGCGCTACGAGTTTATGGTCTAATGGCACTGATTGCATTCTCATGTGAAAGTGGATGGATTCGAGTCTCAGTGTTTGAGCTTCAGTAGTTTGTTGCAAGACTTTGGAATTTTTTCTATTACATATATATTTTGTAACAAAAAATATTGAAAAAGAAATTGTTTTGGTTGATTCGTCTACAATTTCCTATTTTCCTCTAGATCAAAGACAAAGATCCCTCTACCTTATTATTCATCTTTTTCTCTCTCGAAAGTGTTCACATTCATTTTGAACAAATCCCTAACCACTACTCCGTAATTTATTACATTCAAACATAACCCCTAACCAATTCATGCACTCAGAATTAATGCTCTAGCTTATCCATTTATAAATTGCATTTTAACTTGATAAGGATTGTAGCAGCGTAAGGACGGAGTGGCGGCGGTGGCATATAGTTTTTTTTTTTTGAAATATTTATAATTTTTTATAATATAATATATGTTCTATATTTTTTCAAACAGTGCATTTTCATCAACTCAAAGAAAACTAAGCCCCACCCCCAATTGTTATACCATGGATCAGGGTTCATATTGCATTGTGAACCCTGATATAAAAATTCAATATTTCCAGTTAACACATTCTATACCTACCGTTAACAATTTTTGTGCATGTAAACAAATAACTTGATAATTCGTAACACATAATATGATAGTTACAAATACAAAAACTGTCAACTACAGATATATAATGTGTCAACTACATATACAGAATAATTGCATGCTGATACATAAAATGATAACTACAGGTACAAAATTTGTCAACTACAAATACATAGATATAGAATCTCAAAGTTATTTTTAGACCAAGGTCTACAATGGAAAGTAGACCCTAGTCCATGGTATAATTTTTCCGCACCACTAGAGTTCAAACTTATGAGCATTCATTTGAAACGGTAAACATGATGTCATCACACGACATGGTAGTTGGTCGGTGACATATAGTTAGGTGTCCTTTTCGTGTTGTTAATCTTAATTATTGATTTTGTCTTGTTTTCGACATTTGTTAATAATTTGACCTAGCAATGTCATCTATGAAAGGTTAAACCTTTTCACGGGTTTTCCGTTTAGGCGTTTACTAATTTCTATCATTCATGCATGAAGAGGTCTTAGTCTACGCCAATAATGGAAAGTCAAATATTACATCATGATATCTCATTTTTAAATGGATTCGAATTTAATTAAAGTGGTTATTGAATCATTTTTTTCATTAGAAAGAGAGCGGAACACCCAAGACAGTGGTTATTGAATAATATATATATATATATATATATATATATATATATATATATATATATATATATAGTCACAATTGTGTGAGATCGACCATATCACGGATTCTTATTCGTAGATCGAGTCAGATCAAATTAGGAATAAAGTGATTGTTATGTATAAAGGAAAAACGTAATAGTAGTCAAAATGAACATATAATACACAAAAAATAAAATAATAGTAGTATACCAAAAATGAACTTGCATCCGTCTATACTATCATGTTAATAAGGAAAAAGTAGACCGATAGAATGAGGCCACCAAAGCTCACCCCACTCTTGATTGCAAGATGATCGAGGTGTTGGGAAACAATTCTCGAAATACCCAAGAAAATGGACGAAATAGAAAAATCCACTAAAACAAATATTACAAGAAATATTACAATGAGAAATAATCCACGAAGGATTACAACAAAAAGAAATACAAGAAAATTCCAGGAATTTAAATCTAAAACAAAGGTTAGATAAACCTGAAATACAGGGACGGTGTATAACGGACTTTGGGGTAGTTGTAAGTACGAGTCGAGTTGCCTCTGTCCTTAAAACCTTATTTACCGCTTCCCGGGGTGCTGGATCGTTGCGGTCTAGGTTTCCCAGGATAAAACGTACTACGATCCGCCGTTTGAGCACACAAACTTGGATCCGGCGAACGAGAACCTGGGATGAACACAGGTGGCTAGAACGAAGGAGAGCAGAGTTTCGAGGTGGAAAGTATTTCGTGTATATCACGTATTACTTGTTCGTATTATTCTTATTGTATAAAATCTGCTGCTCACTTGGAAATATATAGAAGATGAAGGATTAATGGCATTTATCATGGCATTAATTCTTGGCTTTGTAACCTCCCTTCACTAGCAAGTATTAACTCTAAAATAAATATTGGAATTAATCCCATAACGTATTGAGTTAATCACCTGAACGGTCACATTGGAAGTGGAAGTGAACCGTCTTGGCCAAAGTCAGAGCTACTCTTAGCCGCAAGAGATCACCGCTATCGCAAGCGACCATCGCATGTCGTTCGTGTCGCGCGGGTGCTGGCGCGCGCGAGAGAGAGAATGTATGCTATACAAGTTAATTAGTTATAAAATGACTCTTGTATATATAGTGGGTGAAATCTTCTTCCCAAACCAATGTGGGACAAATGCTTTTCTTTAAAGCTTTTCCCACATTTTTCCATCTCAATGGGTCTACTTTGAGAACCAATTTCTCATTCACCCATTATCCATTTTGAGCGTATAATATATCGATCTCTTCGTCTAAGAATGAAGAACCCGAATCCACTTTGACCCGACCCAAATTGGATGTGGACCCTACATATATTTATACCACAAAATGACCACTTAAAATGCCATTTATTGCCATTTATTGCCATTTTTTCCAACACGAGGTGGGTTAGCCTAACATGTTTAACCTATTTTGACTACTCTAATCTTGTTATATCTAATCCACGATACAAGCATCGATAGAGAGCTTCCCATCAAAATTTACAAGTTTTTGTTTAACCCAGTTAGGGTATATGCCATAACATAGATGAACTATAAAACATTATCACTTCTTAATTAATGTGTCTAAGAATTGTTTTAAAAAATGTGTCTTAAGAATTATTCAAATTAAATATGTAATTAAATACGCAATATGTAAAGTCCCAACTCCCAAGGTACCAATAGAAAGAAGTAAAAAGAATATTAAAAAAACACTGAAATATAACGAATACTACATATGACTTGTCAATAACACACAGTTTTGAATACCAATTTTACACTTGCATCTATTTGGAAACAAAAGAAAAGAAAAACCCAACACAAAGAATTTCACACAAACATTTATCCCCCCCAAGCTGCTTTTGAGCCATTGAGGATTTCTCAACCTTTCACACTCAACTGCAAATGCAAATCAATTCACATTCCTACAATTCACTCGAATCTGACCATTATTTCCAGTCAAAGGCTTAATATTACCCATCTTAATCATAGACTGAGCAAAATCAGTAGCAAAAGCACGAATGCTTCGGCTGTAAGTGTTGACAAGATTATCAGTCTGACCACCATTGAACAATACTTGATCGGAGTGCAAAAGTCCTTTGTTCATCACCAAGTTACTGAAATATCTAGTGTCAAAGTAGGCCGGAGAAGGGTCGAGTGGAGCAAGAGTAGAGTTGCCTCCAACGCGTGGACAAGTAGCTTGGCGTTGTGCTGCGAAACCTTGATCGATATTGGTATCGTTATAGATGCGATCTCTGAAGGTTCGGCATTGGGCAAGCCCCAATGTGTGCCCGCCAGAAAGTGCAACCAAATCTTTAACATCAAGGCCTTGCTTTGAGAAATTGTCAATTAGAGCAGTCAAGTCCATGAATGGTGATGGAAGGTTGTTGTCGGCGTCAGTTCTGCTGGCGGTTGTGGAGTCCCTTCTCCCAAGTTGCACCGTCCATGACGGACCTCCTAACTGTGAAACATATATAAAGCCAAAGTATAAATTTAAAATACTCACATAACTATAAGTAGTTTCAAGTGTTAGTTGTTAATTTATTTTTATAGTTACCGCGAGTACAGAGTCACGAGCAGCAACAGCTAAAATGTCAGCACAAGAGACTACGGGACCATTACAGACTTTATCAACAACAGACTTGATTCGATCAATAACTTCAAACCCTCGCGCAGAATTGGCATTGGCTAGAGAGTTCTTTTCACTGTCAATGGTGGAAGTAGAATCCAGTAGAATCGATGCATCACAACCCTGTTTATTTCAAATCACGCCAAATAATAAGATTCTACTACAAAGTAGTGTATATGATAATTGATTAAAAGAAAGTGGGTGAAGAGTATTACGTTAACGAAACAATCATGAAAATGCAGACGTAATAAAGAGGCACCCATGCGGCGCTCTTGCAAAACGGCGTTGAAGACAATGCGGCGAATGGTTGGCAAAGCTAGAGGACACACTCTTTGATAGAAGAATGGGGAAAGAGATTGGGAAAATGCCATTGTGGCAAAAGAGAACAACAGTATGGTGCTGAGGAAGTAGCTACCGGAAGCCATTTGAGCTAGCTAGTTAAGTACGGTTATTGCAGCTTTAATTACTACAACGCAACGTAGTACAAAACAAATATGCTTGTGTTTTTTGCTGTGTTGTTTGGTGATCTTTGATACTATGAAGCATAATCCTTTTATAGGATAACCAAAGAGTACAAGTTAGCACAATTTAAGACTTGGCCTGGTAGCAGCAGCCCTAATTAATGATCCACACTTTCAACGCGGCAACGAATACCTATTCTCAAATTAATTTGTAAAGGTCCTAATCAAGACAAGGCCAGTACTGTGCCCTACACAAGCAAATTATCGTTGACATCTTTGTAAAATTGCAATGTAATGCAATTATTGATATTATATATTTTTTCATTTAATTCTCTGTGCATTTAATCCAAATTAGCAGTTGTCCACTTTCGTTACAACTTGCTTGCGGTGCAACTAACTTATTGATTTCAATCCAATTATGTCCTTAACCTTTAGTTGGGATTTCACTAAAATAAACATGAATTATCTGCCACTCTGGACCGGATTTTAGGGCGTGCAAGATGTGCAACAATACAGGGCCCCAAAATTTTGGGGGCTCCTAATCCAGCCCTGGGTCCAATAGTTAGTATAGAAGGACAGTTTTTTTTAAATAAAATATTTGTAGTTTGCATTATGTTTAGAATTCCGTTCATAATAATTAATGTTTGAATTTGTTTCAGCTTTTTTGCATTTTCCTCTTACAATTTTTCTCCAATTTGCAGTTTATTTATACTTTGATAGGGCCTCACTTATTTACTAGCACAGGGCCACGCAAATAAAAAAAACCAACCCTACTGCCACTGACCTTGTGGTCTAGGATTAATGGTATGAAGAGGCTCTTTGATATGGGAGGTCATGGGTTTGAACCCACAACGTTATCGATAACATGAAGGTAACCGACTAAAAACGCCAATTACAATATTTCTTTGACATTGTATTGTTTATGCACATAACTTTTTTGAATTTGTTTAATTTGTTGCTAAAAGTTTTCACTACCTTTCCGGTATTAGCCGAGATGATTAGAGGATACCTTAATTGCAGCTGCCACATCTAACGTTGTTTACTTAGTATGATGATTAAATTAAGTATAATCAATTATAAATATCAATAAGAGTATAAGACTCAGCTCGAAAATATCAACGCTGGAAAGTGTACCTAATTCTCAAATTGAAATGGTCCTCTATTAACAAACAAAATTAAAAGGACATCTGTATAGTCAAATGCCAATTATTATTTATATTATTTTAAAATTGAAATCAAATTAGCCGTGATTTTCGAAACAACTTGCATCCGATGTAGCCAACTAATCAGTTTCACTTTCCCTAAGTTTATGTAACATAGTCTTCTGTACATAAACTATATTCTTCTGTACATAAACTATATGGAGTACTTGAAAACTGTGTTTCTCTGTCAAACAGTCTCAAGATGGAATGGCTTACAAGAAAGGGTTTTGAATGTATGATTTTATATTGCTCGCTAGCTAAGAAGGAAAATATATATATATCTTTGGTATTTGGAATTTGATGAAGTGATGAACTCCAAGTCAGCATTCACATGCCCAAGGGGCTTTCTTGTCCTTAGAATATAATTAGCAGTTATAACTGCCTACTGTGCTAGTGTATAAAAGAGTTGTAACTCCTTGTAACAGACAAGTTATCACAATTCAATTCACTATGCCTTCAGCTTCTTCCCTAAACTTCATTACTGCTTATTAGATAGTCTGTGAATTTTCCATTATCATCATGGTATCAGAGCGCTACCGGAGTTAAGCGGCGGCGGTAGTAATGGAAGCAGACAATCACGGAAGCCAAGCAGAGAATGCAGGAACGTCTTTAAACCATACAGCGGCGAACCTGCGCAATGATGAATTCGATGATCCATTCTTCCTGCACATTTCAGAAAACCCTAACCTAAGTCTCGTCTCACCTCCCCTGTCCGAGCTGAACTATTCTTCTTGGAGCAGATCAATGAGAATAGCATTAGAAGTCAAAAACAAGTTCGGATTCGTCAATGGAGACATTCCGAGCCCAGACGAGAATGATCCGAGGTTTGCGGCGTGGAGAAGATGCAATCGGATTGTGTGTTCATGGATACTGAGGTCGATGAGCCCTAGCATTGCAGACACCATGATGTATTTCGACAAAGCCTCAGATATCTGGAAAGCTCTCCACAAAAGGTATTCACAATCCGATCCACATAGAATCTCTGAAATACATAATGAGATTTTCAAAATTACTCAAGGAAATATGAGTGTCAATGAGTACTTTACCAAAAGTAATGCCCTATGGCAGCAATTGAATGTGCTGAGACCTCTACTTCTATGTGAATGCACACCTAGATGTTCTTGCACTCTCATGATGAGAATGCAGAAAGAAATAGAAGAAGACCAAATAATCCGATTCTTGGAAGGTCTCAATGAAGAGTATGAAACTGTTAAGTCTGGTGTTTTAGTGATGGATCCTATTCCTGATATTGAAAAGGTCCTCAATATGACTCTGAAACTTGAAAGAAAAATCAAGGGATCAATTAGTCAAAAATCCACTAAATTCACTCAAGCAAATGCAGTTCAGAAATGTCAGAATCAGTTTGGAGAGGAACAATCTGTTGTGGCAGTCACAACCTTCAATAACAGGAAAAAAGTTTACTAACAGTGGAGGAAGGAATGTGCCTAAGTGCACTTATTGTAATATGCTTGGACACACTGTTGAAAAATGCTATAAAAAGCATGGGTACCCCCCGGATGGGTTGCAGGTTACAAATCAAAGAACAGACAGTTCCAAGACACACAGCCAGCTGCAAATGCTTCTATGAGCCAAATCAATGATATTGGACTGTCTTCTGACCAGTTTCAAAGGCTGGTATCCATCTTGCAGAATCAAGATAAGGGAGGTCAAGCCTCAAATAATGCTGTGATGACAGCTGCAAACTCTGGACTCAATCCAGATTTCAAGGAGAATGAGGGAGCTCACAATGAAGGTAATATTACCTCTGCTCTTTATGTTAATACTGTCCTAAATTTGAGTGGAATGTGGATATTGGACTCAGGTGCAACAGACCATATCACATGCTCCCTAGGATATTTTGAAACATACCATGAAATCCAGGGACTAAATGTGAAGTTACCTAACAAAGAGTCAATCACAGTTAGTTGTGTGGGACAGATTAAGCTTAATAAGAACATAGTTCTCCAAAATGTGTTGTAC
Source organism: Ipomoea triloba (assembly GCF_003576645.1). NCBI lineage: Eukaryota > Viridiplantae > Streptophyta > Magnoliopsida > Solanales > Convolvulaceae > Ipomoea > Ipomoea triloba. Next base: position 4,355,497 of record NC_044930.1, read on the forward strand.
ATTCCAGATTTTGCCTTCAATATTGTGTCTGCCAGCAAATTAACTAAGCAAACAGGGTGTAAACTTGTGTTGGAAGCTGATTCTTGTACTATTCAGGGACCCCTTGGGAAAATGGATGGTTTTGCTAGTGAAAGAAATGGCTTATATCTTATCAATCACCCCCCTGCTGCCAAGATGAGAGTTCAAGATACTAGTAAGATTGTTGATGTTCAATGTAATGGTCTGACAACAGAACTATGGCATAACATACTAGGCCATTATCCTGTAAATAAGATAGCCTCTTTGAATGGAATAAAGTATGTTTTTTCACATAAGTATTCTGATTTTGTGTGTGATGCTTGTCACCTTGCTAAACACAAGAGGTCTACATTCCCTACAAGCACTTCTAGAACTGATAACTGTTTTGATCTACTCCACATGGATGTTTGGAGTCCTTTTGCTGTGGCATCCCTTAAAGGGGAGCACTATTTTCTGACAATTGTTGATGATTATAGTAGGTTTACTTGGCTGCATCTAATGAGGCATAAATCAGAAGTTAAATCCATTTTTCAAACATTCTACAACTATGTGTGCACTCAATTTTCAACTAAGATCAAAACAGTAAGAACAGACAATGGTACTGAGTTTCTAATGAATGCCTTCATTCTTCAATGAGAAATGCATCATCCACCAGAAGTCTTGTGTGTACACACCCCAGCAGAATGGGGTGGCAGAGAGGAAACATCAACATATTCTGAATGTTGCCAGGGCTCTAAAGTTTCAATCTGGGCTCCCTACTAAGTTTTGGGGACACTGTGTATTGCATGCATCCTATCTTATAAATAGACTTCCAACTGATGTAACTGGTGGGCTTACTCCTTTTGAACTACTGACTGGTAAAGCTGTGGAATATGACCAGCTTAAATCATTTGGCTGCTTGTGCTATGGTGCAACCATCTCACATGGAAGGAATAAATTGCAGCCAAGGGCAAGAAAATGCATATTTTTGGGGTTTCCTGCTAATATAAAAGGCTATATTCTATATGACATTGTTGACAAATGTGTCTTTGTTTCCAGACATGTGAATTTTCAGGAACAAGTATACCCCTTCAAAGATTCAGGTTCAAGGGTCACAACAGACACCAGTGAAACTGATGTGATCATCCCATCATTGCCATTGGTGCCCACTTCAGTTGAGGCAGAAATTTGCTTAGAACCAATAAGAAGGTCTGAACCTGGAGTTATAACAGATGACAGCAGCAGGGTTCCCAGCAATGATCATCATGAACACAATAACCATCCTGAAATCAATGAAGGGTTAGCTGTCAGTAGCCCACCACAGAACAATAATGAGCTGCCACAAGCTAGAAGATCAGCTAGGGTGAGAAATGCACCATCCAAATTCCAGGACTATTACTGTCAGTCCTTGATGAGTGACAAAACCAACAAGAGAACCTCTCCACATCCTATACACAAGTTCATCTCATATGACAGTCTACCCTCCAGTTACAGATCATGTGTTTCTTCCATCACTTCCATACATGAACCTCAATCTTATAAGGAAGCAATCCAAAGTGATGAATGGAAACAAGCTATGCAATCTGAAATAGATGCTTTGGTTCAAAATAACACATGGGTTTTGACAGACTTACCTAAAGGCAAAACCCCAATTGGTTGCAGGTGGGTATACAAAATAAAGCACAAGGCAGATGGTTCTGTGGAAAGGTACAAAGCTAGATTGGTTGCAAAGGGTTATACTCAGCAGCTAGGGGTGGATTATATTGAAACTTTTAGCCCAGTGGCTAGAATGACCACAATCAAAACATTCTTGGCTGTGGCAGTTGCTAAAGGTTGGGACATTCAGCAATTGGACATCAACAATGCCTTTCTCCATGGAGATCTAGATGAAGAAGTCTATATGATGTTACCCCCTGGATTCAACAATGACAAGCCTAATCAGGTCTGCAGATTGTTAAGGTCACTATATGGCCTAAAACAAGCTAGTAGACAATGGAATGCCAAGCTAACTAAGTTCCTACAGCATGATGGTTTTCAGCAGTCTACAGCTGATCCCTCATTATTCACCAAGACATCACACAACTCATTTATTGCCTTGCTAGTGTATATGGATGATATATTGGTAGCTGGAACAAATCATGCTCAGATCACAGCATTGAAACAATCTTTGGACAATTCTTTCAGAATAAAGGATCTTAGCAAGTTGAATTACTTTCTTGGGATTGAAGCAGTCAGAAATCCTAATGGTCTCAGTTTATGCCAGAGGAAGTATACTCTAGACATTTTACAAGAGTATGGTTTCTTAGATGCCAAGCCTGCAAACACACCATGTGTCACAGGCCAAAGGCTAACACATACTGATGGTGAATTGATTGATAAGCCTGAACAGTTCAGAAGATTGATAGGCAAGCTGTTATACCTAACCAACACTAGGCCTGACATATCATATGCTGTACAACAGTTAAGTCAATTTGTAGACAAGCCCAGAGATACACATTTAGTGGCAGCTCACAGAGTGTTGAGATACCTCAAAGGTGCACCTGGGAAAGGCCTATTCTATGCATCTAAATCTCAAATCAAACTACAAGGTTTCTCTGATTCAGATTGGGCTACCTGCATTGAAACCAGAAAGTCTATTACAGGGTACTGTATCTATCTTAGTGAATCCCTTATCTCTTGGAAGACAAAGAAACAAGCCACTGTCTCAAGGTCCTCCTCTGAAGCTGAGTACAGGGCATTGGCCTCAACAGTTTGTGAAATACAATGGCTTTTATATCTATTGGCAGATCTGCAATCAGACAGCACTACTCCTATTTCCTTGTTCTGTGACAACAACTCTGCTGTGGCCATTGGTGAGAATCATGTATTTCATGAACGTACTAAGCACATTGAAATAGATTGTCATGTAGTAAGGCAGAAAGTTCATGAGGGAGTGATCAAGCTTTTGGGCATTCCTTCTCATCAACAAGTTGCAGATGGTTTCACTAAGGCTCTCACCAAACCATTGTTTGACATCTTTCATTCTAAGCTGGGCCTTCAAGATCTTCATGCTCCAGCCTACGGGGGGGGGGGGGGGTGATGAAGTGATGAACTCCAAGTCAGCATGCCTCACATGCCCAAGGGGCTTTCTTGTCCTTAGAATATAATTAGCAGTTATAACTGCCTACTGTGCTAGTGTATAAAAGAGCTGTAACTCCTTGTAACAGACAAGTTATCACAATTCAATTCACTATGCCTTTAGCTTCTTCCCTAAACTCCATTACTGCTTATTAGATAGTCTGTGAATTTTCCATTATCATCAGAATTTGAAAATTAAATTAACCTTAAACAATTACTAAGATGCTCTATACCGTATTTATAAGGTAGTGTTTACACATAATTAGTACTACTGACTACGTTACAATGTAGTATCTGTTTATACATACTTTCTCAACCTAGTGAAAGACAAAGAGTCAATGTGTGTGAGACTTCTCATTTGAGAAGCCACAACTATACCGTTCGACCACAGATTTTAATATTATGATTGACAGATTCAGATATACTTAATTTCATATCTTTTTTTTTTGGATTTAAAAGTAAAATAATTAGAATAATATATAAATTCATAACTTGCCTATATATATTCGACCTTTGAAACATTCTAAACTTTTTTTATTACTATGAAGCCATATAGATTTGCAGAAATTCAACAATTAAGTTTCTTTCATCATGTTAATCAACGTGTGATCTAGTGTCACAAAGTGACTCTTCCAAATAGAAAATATTCACACACACAAAAAAAAAAAAATTAACATCATTATTGATGGAGGATGCCACGATATCAATTGTGATTTTAATTACACTAAATTTCTTTTATTTCATTATTATTATGGTACAACTTTATTTACTTAATCTGAATTTATCTTATCTCTTTGTATGAACTAATTGTCTAATTGTGAGGATGCATTACAGAGAAGCTACGAAGATAAATATTGGTGAAACTATATAGGGTATTGTTGAATCCTTAAATATTTATCTTAACACGAACATGTATTATTAAATACAAATATTTTCATAATTATTTGCAAAATATATATCAGATAACTTAAAACAATTCAAGTGTTCATCAATATAACGTAGACAAATAATCTAGTAGACTTGTTTAAGTACTAATAAGTAATAAGGTTCATATTTATTCAAGTAGCTAGTAATCATACGATATCTTAAAATTGAAATGAGCACAAACCAACAACACACAATCCTTGGAATGTTTGAGTGACATTCAGGATATTCAAAAGTAAAAGTTACATTAATAAGACTCGATTTACTCTTCTTTTTTTTTTTTTTTTCTGATTAGGAAAATGCGTAATTATTACTCGAATTTATTTAATTGGTAATATAATTGCTGAAATTTTGATCGGGTCTCAATTGATTTTCCTGCAATTCTTTCTAATTTGACCATTCGAGCCCGTGAGGGGGCTGAGAGTACTCATTTTTACCATAGCATTTGCAAAATCCGAAGCAAAGGTTGAAGGGTTTGAACTATAAATGTTGACTATAGAATCTGTAGAACCTCCATTGAAGAGCACTTGATCTGAATGCAAAAGTCCTTTTTGACTCTGCAAGTTCTTAAAGTACTTATTGTCAAATGATGTTGGAGTAGTGACATCAAGTGGAGCAAGGTTGTCGTCGCCCTGGCTTCGAGGACAATTTGCTTGCAATGATCTCGCGAATGGGGCATTTATATTCGTGTCATTATAAATTCGATCTCGGAAGTTCACACACCTAGCTTGCCCTATTGTGTGAGATCCTGCGCAAAAATAAGTGAAACATAGTTAAGAGTTAGAAATTAAATGGCATAACAATTAGGATTAATAACCAATTAATATAAAATTTATTGTTTAAATAAATTAGAACAAACCTGAGAGAGCAACCATTTCCCTAACACTAAAGCCTTTGTTTGAGTAAGCAGAAATGAGTTGATTGAGATTGGAATTTGGTGCAGGAAGGTCCCTGTTAGCATCACTGAAACTTGCAGTAGTTGAGTCTCTTCTGCCTAGTAAAACCTTCCAACTAGGACCATCGAGCTGTAATTTTGTCACACCTTATTTAATGAATTAATAATTCAAAATTTTACTTTCTCAAAAAAAAATTCAAAATTTTACTCCCCATAATCATGTCAGTTCGGAGTCCTTAGGTGAAGGAGTTCAAAATTTGATATAATTTCAGTAATTTGTTAATAATTATTGTTGTGATTCCTAACATGACTTATACTTGCAGAGTGCTATGAGTATGACTTTGGCAAGAATTATCCACTGTGTTATGGACTACTTTGATCCATAATATGTAATCTAAAACTAGTATAATTCAAAAAAAAAATGCTTAAGAGATGTAAATAAATGGAATATGATGATGAGAATATTTAATTTATTACCGCAACAGTTGAGTCTCGACCAGCAACGGCTAAAATATCTGCACAAGATACAACACCAGGACAATATTTCTCAATTTGAGTTTTAATGTCATCAATCACGTCAAATCCTCTAATTGATCCAATATTTGGGCCAGCAGTCTTCTCTCCGGTAAAGGTTGGCGTGTCGTCCAGCAATACTGATGCATCACAACCCTACTTCAATTATTTTGTAAGAAACAAAACAAAAACATAAAAGTTAATATTGTTAATAATTTCATCTCAACATACTTTGTTTAACTGATTTTCTTTTTTTGTGAATATTTGACAAAGATTATAAAATATGAATTGCACTGCACATTAAATTTAAACAAAATATAATTAAGCAATGAATTATTGACAATTCATAATTATAAGCAAAGAGGGACATAGATATGTAGGGATGCATGTAAAACTTGCATTAACGAAGCAGTCATGAAAATGGAGACGAAGCAATGATGCTCCCATCCGAGGCTCGGCCCGCACAGCAGAGCGAACGCCAGATTTGATTATGAAAAGCGCTTTAGGACATGACTTTTCGTAAAAATCTTCGGACAACTTAGCAGAGCTCATCCCCAAGAGGAAGGAGAAGAGTAGTATTAATGCAACATTATACATTGAAGAAGGAATGGGATTCATCATGACAAAGGGAGGAGAGAATAAAGAGAGTGTCTAAACTTTCAATAGAAGATGGCTTGGCTTGTGGTTTAGTGCTTCCTCTCTTCATTTATTTATAGTTGAGATCAAGAGATCATTATTTGCAAGTGTACGTTACATGGCATTGCACATTTGCTTTTCACAAAAGTGAAAAGTTAATTAATTACTCTGTCTGTTAGAAAAATAATTGCCTAAATATCAAAGAGTGAGCTAGGATAAGAAATTAAATGTGATAAAAGTCAAAACTATTTTCAATCATGTACGAAGTACTTTCTTATTAGTGTTTAACTAGTATTTTCGCCCGTGCGTTGCACGGAATGGATTTGTTATAATATTTAAAGAATATTTGGATCAATATACAATTATATATATTATAACATCGAATATTATATAGCGCAATTGATGAAATTGATTGGATCGATTATGTTTTCTGATGTTTTCCTTTGAATTAGAACAAATAATTGTCCAATTACCCGG
>NC_044930.1:4366107-4370160 GCF_003576645.1 Ipomoea triloba
CTCCAATCTGACCACAAGCTATCGTTGAATCAACTTTGATGTAGAGCAGCTTTGGTCACCTTCTGGATGTATGACAGTTTAGCTTTGTAACTCTCTTCGAACACTAAGATGTGTTCTCTCGCTGTATTGAATATCAGGATGATATTCCAAGTTAAGCACTTTGCACTGGAACGTTTTTATCAGACACCTCTTGTTAACCTCTTGACCTCTTTTTCAAACCCCCTTTCTTCTGTGTCTTTACGTCCTTATATATGAGAGTAGAAGAATAGTTCCGTTGGAGGGAAAACTATTCCGTTTGAAATTGGTCTCCCACGCCGAACATGGGTCTTTGCACAATTTCAGCATTTTTCATGGAGTAGTGGTCTTGTAACTTGAGCCTTTTGTTTTGTAGTGAATATTCCATATTCCACTTTCTTGAGTTCATGCTTCACTTGCTTCTTTTGGATAAAGTTACTCTTTTTGTGTTCCCATCATTCCTTGTTTGGGGAATCTGACCACTTCAGGATTGGTGCACTTCTTGACCGTTTGTGGTGGAGGTCTGACGTGTCATCCACTTCCGTCCATTTTGAAACCTCCCGCTCAGCACCTCTTCAATATTTTATCTCCATGATATTCTTCTTCTCCAAACTTAGAGTATTTTTTCTGCACATGTTGACTAACATTCAGCCTCTTGGAGAAGTGCCGGTTTATCGAGACCATAAAAGATGTCTCGACCACTTGATGTTTCAATCCCATGTATCGAGAGGTCTATCTCTCGAATATTCTTTACGTCTCGAACTCGATAGGTATATCGAGAGGTCCTTACCTCTCGAACTTGGCTTGTGTCTCGAGACTTAGTTGATGTCTCGTAGACCCTTATTCCTCCAGAGTTGTCTCGTGCCTGCTTCTGATCTATCTGTTTGCTTACAACACGAAAACTTCTAAGTTGTTCAAACAAGTTTACCTTAAGCTTAAATATTTCCCGAGTTGAGCTCAAATTACCCGGTTGTATTTTCGCTCTTAGTTTACTTATCGAACTTACATTGTTTTGCCTATGTATCGAGACTTGGGGATTCTTACTTAACAGTTGGTATCATCAAAACCTATTACATGATGTTCCTAACAATTTCCCCCTTTTTGATGATGCCAACACTTATACTTACTTATATGGCTGATTTGAAAAAGAAAAAGCATTGATTTTATTTTCAGCGCATATGGTAAGTTTGACAACTGATCTACTAAAGCAAGAATAACCAAACTCACGCAACACCCCAACAAAAGATATATATATTATCATAACAGGAGTGTTTTACAGGGCTTTAGCAGAAAAGAGAGAAGATAAAGAACAACATCAAATTCGAATGCATGTAGACATCGAGAGCTTACTGCTTATTCGCTTTCCTCTTCTCGTTTATGGCTGCTCGTGTCTTGTGGAGGTCTTCAAAGTTCACCTGCTCTAGATATTCGTTTGATATATCCAGGTGAAGGTAATTGACAAAGGCTTCACCTATGAAGTTGCCTTCAATCACCCCATCTCTCCACCATTCGATGCATTCCGGAAGAGTGAGACCGCTATGAAGAGCTAAGTCAGTTTTGGTAAGAAGACTTACTATGATTCCATGAAGATATTCGTTTGAGTCTTCTTTGGTCCCTGCCTTGTAGCTCTGTAGGAGTAGCTTGTCTCTCTTCTCTTTGGCTGTTTGTTGTTCTTGTTTCTTTCTTCTGATTTCCTTGTCTTCTTCTCTTCTTTCTCCTATTTCCAGTGAACGCTGGATCCTTAACATATCTGCTCTTTCAGCTTCCTCCATTTGTTTTCTTGTTGACTTTGGAACTTTTGGAGGAGGAGGAGGTCCAGCTGGTTCACTTGCCGCCCTCTTCTTGCTGGTTGAAGTCCCTCCCTGAGTCTTCTTTTCCCCCTTGTTGGCATCATAGCGGAGGGAAAGTAAGGAGGACAAACCGTCGAAGAGTGCATGGATTTGGGCAGGCATTTGGTGCGACAGGTCAGTGAGTATGGTTTGCATCACATCCTGTCGAAGTTCACTTGAGCGTTGGTGGGCTTGAAGTTCTGCTCGTAACTCGGCGAATTCAGTTCTCATCCTTTCAGTCTCTGCTCGAGCTACCGCAGCCTCATCCGCAGCCCTTTGTGCTGCATTCTCAGCCCACACTGCTTGTTCGAGAAGTTCTTCGTGATTGGCTTGGGAGTCACCGGAGCCAGTCACAGGTATTGCAGCGTTTCGAACAACAGCAAGTACATGCTCAAGTTGAGCCATCCTCTGAGATTGATCAGCCATGAATTGACGCACCTCGCCAATGAAAGCTCGTTCGGCCTGTTGATCAAAGTCAGAAGAAGAAGGAGAAGAAGATTGAGTGGTACCTCTAGTCGGAGGGGACTTGGGTGCTTCCAGATTTCCACCCATGACTTGCATTCGCGATTCCACCTCTCGACTGACTTCCTGAGGTTCAGCAGGGACACTGGGATCAGAGCTCGAAGGTAGCTCCATATCAGGTGCTTCCCGGTTTCCACCTGAGGGATGGATCACTTCTTGCTCTTCACCTCTCGAACCTGGAGCCTCAGCTTCAGCTGCCGGTAAGGTAGGATTGGCCAAGGTGGGAGTCTCTGCATCAGATGCTTCCCGGTTTCCATCTGATTGAGGTTCCCCCTCAACACTACCTCTCGAACCAGTGCTGGGAACGTGATCATCTACTGGAGGAGTTGATTCATCGGCAGGTGCTTCCCGGTTTCCACCTTCTTGAACCTCAACTCTCGAACCAGCAGGGTTCTCCTCATTCTGCTCTTGTTGCTCACTTGTTTGCACTTCAGTATGCTCTGGTGAATCTGGAATATCTATTATCTCAGGAGCAACTGGTGCACTCCACCTTTCCCTATTAACCATATCGATGGGAAAGCCTGGGAGTTGGAGCAACAAAATTTCACCCTCTCGAACTGTCTGAGCTTCATCTGTTGCATTCGAGGGTGTGGACTCAGGTGGTGGCAGTAGTAAGACAGAGTTAGGTGCCACCTCATGTGCTTCAGAGGTCTCGGATTCACCTCTCGAAGCTACCTGGTCTTCTAGAGCAGATTCACTCACTTGGGACAAGGGGATTGCTGCAGTTGGAGTAGGAGTGTCAGCATCATCTCGAGCAACCCCAGAGGTCTCTCCTGGACCTCTCGTGTGTTCTACACTTTGTCCCAAGGATATTGCTGTGGCAAGCCTGATATCCTCTCGAAATTGAGCATCTAGTTCAGGATCTTCTTCAGGCTCGGCTTCATCTTCTTGTGCATCAACAGCTATGCCCTTTCCTTTGTCAGATCGACCAAGATTACTCCTGATTACTTGCATCTCATGGGCACGGTTTTGAAGCTCGTCGGCTGGGATTTCAGTGAGATCTAACCAGTTTAGTGCAAATCGTTCCTCAGCCTCCATCTCTGCTGCTCTTGAGATCAATTGATCAAAGGGACCTGTTCTCCAGTTGATCCAGCGAAGTACTCTGGAGAAGTCGTCCAAACTCGATACATTCTCAACACTTTGATTCAATCGAGATGTGATTTCAGCATTCAGCTCATCAGAGTCAGCAGGTAGGATTTCTGTTGCTGATGCACACTCCACAGCTTGTTCAGTTATCTCTCGAACAACCGAGAGATCATGTGTCAACCCATCATTCAGAAAAGCTTGCACTGGGTTCCTGACCACAGTGCCCTGACCATCAGCAGCCACCACACAGTCTAGATCTTCAGCTGCTGGAATATCTACCTCTCGAACCACCTGTCGTGGTTCCTCAACAATACCCTGTACTGGATCACTGATCCCAGTACCTTCAACTTCTCGAGCCTCCTCTTGAGGCAAACCAACAGATTCATCAACATCCTCAGCACCATCAACAGCAAGTATATCAACACTTAAAGTTCCTGACAGGGACTTGGTAGGGGGCACTCTCTCAACCTCAGTGGCCAGTGTAGCCTGAGGTTCCCCCTGGGCTTGTGCCCTGTCCTCAAATGGTACTTGTATAACGGACGGTGTCACCTCTCGAACCTGGGTGACAGCAGCAGTCTTGGTCCTCTTGGCCTTCCTTTTC
>NC_044930.1:4372427-4375231 GCF_003576645.1 Ipomoea triloba
GAGGATTTGATCTGTTTGCAACGTTGACATGCCTCACAGATTTTATCCTTTCGAAACGTCACTTTGGGCAGTCCTTCCACTAAGTTCCTCTTAGTAAGCTTGTTGATAGTCTTGAAGTTCAGATGACTAAGCTTACTATGCCAATCCCAGCATAAATCTTCCTTGCTCCTTGCTAGCATACATAGGGATGGTTTTGCAGACCTCCAATCCACTATGTACATGTTTCCTTTCCTTGCTGCTTCCAAGACGACTTCGAGAGATTCCTCGTTCATAATCTGACATTTGCTTTTGGTGAAGATAACTTTGTGGCCCTTGTCACAGAACTGGCTTGTACTAAGGAGATTGAACTTGAGCCCCTCAACGTAGGACACTCCTTTAATAACCAGCTCATTCTTTTGGATTTCACCAACAGCTCTTGTGCGCCCCTTCTTCTCGTTGTCGCCAAATGTCACCAAGGGACCTTCGATAGGTTGGATGTTCTCAAGCAGTATTAGATTTCCAGTTATATGTCTCGAACATCCACTGTCAATGAACCACACGTCCCTGGTATCCTGCAAGGAAATCAAGCAAGTTTAGGTACCCAAACTTTGGGTCCTGGTGGGTTAGTGAGTTTAGGCATCCATTTATACCTTGTGCCCATTATTCCAGGCCTAGGCGCAATGTAGCCATTGTACGTTTGATAATTATAAGGAATGCTAGCAAAGGTTTTAGGCCTCTTTGGTGCATAAATCAACTTAGGTAGAGACTTTTCGACCGGCTTATGCACCATGCCTTTCATACGCTGTTTGGTCATGTGAAATTGCTGAAAGTGAGGTTTCTTCCAGAACTTGTGATTTGATGACCAATTCTCACTAGATGGATAGAGTCTTCCTTTCTCCATCCGTGAGTTCCTAACTATGTGGATCTCAGACCTTCCATATTTGCCTTGAGGTGCATTATATGGAGTGTAGCTTTTTTTGTACTTGGAATNCTGTTTGGTCATGTGAAATTGCTGAAAGTGAGGTTTCTTCCAGAACTTGTGATTTGATGACCAATTCTCACTAGATGGATAGAGTCTTCCTTTCTCCATCCGTGAGTTCCTAACTATGTGGATCTCAGACCTTCCATATTTGCCTTGAGGTGCATTATATGGAGTGTAGCTCTTTTTGTACTTGGAATGGCCTTGCGAGAGATAGCAAGGTGATCTCTCGATATTGTTTACCCGGCCATTCTTCGTAGCTTTCCTATACTTTCCATTGCTGGTGTATAGGGACGGTTTATGAATAGCTACTCTGGTCTTTTCTGTTGGTCCTTTATGACCTTTATTTGGTTTGGGTTGAGATCCTCCATTTCTTGAAGTTCCCAAACCATTGGTCTGTTTATCTCTCGAGAGATGGTCTTGATGGAACCCTAGACCGGTTCTATCACTTGTAGGTCTGTGATCAACCACCATTTTCTCCATAGCTTTGGAGGAATTAGTGTATGATGCTATGACCTTTCGAAGATTAAGCTCTCTCGTCTCTCGAGCTTTGCACTCTTCAGATAGTAGGATTACTTTGGCTTCTAACTCACTTACTTTGAGAGTCAGCTCCAAATTCTCTTTCGAGACGTTCTTAAGCATATCTCTTTCAGCAGTTAGCTTGCTGTTTTCATCCATCACTCTAGCATGAGTGCTATTGGCGATGTTAAGGTTCCTTCTGAGCGATTCCAACATCTCGAAAGGGTCCTCATCGCTTTTAAATGAAGAACAACGAGAGGTAGAANCTAGCATGAGTGCTATTGGCGATGTTAAGGTTCCTTCTGAGCGATTCCAACATCTCGAAGGGGTCCTCATCGCTTTTAAATGAAGAACAACGAGAGGTGGAAGTAGAGCAGCGAGATGTAGGAGTAGAGGTTACCTTGTTGTCAATGGCCATTAGGCATTGATTCTCCTCTTCCTCGGTGTATAAGCAGATGAGCCCCCTCTCATCCTCTGAGCTGCTGCTGCTTTCGCTGGAGCTCGACGTCTCGGACTCCTCGATTGTCCTCTCGAATTCTTCAGCAACAAGCGCCTTCCTGCGCTGATACGTCTTTGATGATCCTTTGAAACCACCTTGTGTTGGCTTCTCCCTGGATTCCTCTATTCTCTTGGAATCCTTGCCTTCTTGGCCCTGATGCTTGCTTACTAGTGGGTAAGGGCATTCGGCCTTGAAATGTCCCGGTCTTCTACAGTTGTAGCATAGACCCTGATTTTCCTCCTCCGTCCTTCTGGATGGATATCTCTCATTTTTCCTTCTTGAGGAGGAAGGTGAACTTTTGTTGCTCTCCTGGTTCATCTTCATGTATTTCCTGAACTTTCTCACAAAGAGAGCAAACTGTTCGTCAGACATAACATTCATAGGATTAGAGTCTGACCTTGAAGATGTGGATGGTTGCTCAGCAACAAGTGCTACGTTTCGTCGATCCACAATGTCCTCATCTCTTGGGAACATCTCGAACTCGAAGGCTTTGAGATCCCGGAAGAGTTTGTCTGTTGTGGTTTCCTTCAGATCTCGGTGATCTCTCATCGTGATCACCTTTACTTCCCACTCCTTAGTGAGGCCACGTAAGACCTTCAGGTTCAGCTCCTTTTGTGGGATCTCCTTTTCAAGGTCACTGATCTCGGTTGTGAGCTTCATGAACCGAGACTCCATGCTGTCGATGCTCTCTCCTGGCTTCATCTTGAAGTCTTCGAACTTCTTCATGGCCACGGTGAGCTTGTTTTCCTTTTCCTGTTCGTCACCTTCACCAATTAACATCAAAGTATCCCATACCTCTTTTGCCGTTTTGCACTTCCTCACTTTTGG
>NC_044930.1:4375316-4378155 GCF_003576645.1 Ipomoea triloba
TTTGGGAAGATGGTTTCGTCTATAGCTCTGAAGATATGCATATATCCTTGGCAATATTGTCCAGGTTGTTTCTCTTCCTATCATCACTGGTCCATTCTTCCCTAGGTTTTGGGATGTATTTGGTGTTTCTTGGGTTTGAACTGCAGCAGTATTAACCATTAGGATCTTGACTGGTCCAGAAGTTATAACCTCGGCCATCTCATCATGGAGGCTGATAAGTACGCAAGCATGCGTGTTTTCCAGTCGTCAAACTGCTAAGATCAAAGAGAAGATGTCTCGACAACATGCTGTCCATATTGAAACTTATCTCGTGCTTTGAAAATATTTAGGAAGATTTTCAAAGAAGGATCTCTAGGCAATATAAACAAAGGTTTATATCGATCAGAGAACTTGCTCTGATACCAATTGTTGGTCCCAAGGGGATGGGTACAAGTCTAGAGGGGGGGGTGAATAGACTTGTATAAGATTTTGCAAATCTTTTCGACCTCTCGTGTGTATTGAACTTAGGATGTTTAGGTTCGATACCTCACGAGGTGAAGACAAAGTTTTATGCGCAGCGGAAATGTTATCCCCTTTTAGTTAGCACGAGTTTGGGTTAGTTCGAGAGGTGTGATTATATGCAGTGCAATCGAGAAGTTTGCTCTCTTACTAAGCTGAAAGGGATAAAAAGACTCACGACCACATAGTGAGGGACGACACTTCTTACTAGACAGAACTACACTGAACTCATCTTGTACACTGAGCAAACACTCAATATTGTACTCAAATACCAAAACACTGTATCAATATAACATTCAAATACTCAAATAATATACCGGTAAACACATTATTACCGTCATTGGTGCTCTCGTTGAGAGCCGAGATCATATCTCAGGCTAAAATCACAAAATCAAAAAACCACTCAGTTCATCTCATCACTATCAATGGTCATCCCGGATCCAGCAACTCTCATGGTTCTCATCGAGTGAACAATGGTCACCCCTCAGGTGATCTTCGTGGGCAACTCAATGGTCACCCCTCGGGTGATCTTCGTAAATAGCTCAACAATAACCACGTGGGAGATCGCCGCAATGGTGATCTCCGTAGCCAACTCAACAACAACTACGAGCACTTCCTCCTCAAGTGCATCCGTCTCCTTCACTTGTGCGTTCACCTCTTGTAAGCAGTGGCGTTACCTAGTGAACGCTGCTCCCATCCAAGTAATGGACTTACAAGCAGTGGCGTTATCAAGTGAACACTACTCCCATCCAAGCCGTGGACTTCCAAGTAGTAGCGCTTCCTCCTCAAGTGCGTCCGCCTCCTTCACTTGTGCGTTCATCTCTTGTGAGCAGTGGTGTTATCCAGTGAACGCTGCTCCCATCCAAGTAGTGGACTTACAAGCAGTGGCGTTACCGAGTGAACGCGGCTCCCATCCAAGCCGTGGACTTCCTCAAGCGGTGAGTGCCGTCACCTCATCAAGTAGCGCTGCTCCTCAAGCAGCGTCACCTCATCAAGTGACGCTGCTCCTCAAGCGGGCGTCACCTCATCAAGTGACGCTGCTCCTCACGCAGCGTCACCTCACCAAGCTGGTGTCACCTCATCAAGTGGCGCTGCTCCTCAAGCAGCGTCACCTCATCGAGCGGGTGTCACCTCATCAAGCTGGTGCGTCACCTCATCAAGCGGGTGTCACCTCATCAAACTAGTGTCACCTCATCAAGTGGCGCTGCGTGGGGTGTCACCTCATCAAGTTGGTGCGTCACCTCATCAAGCGGGTGTCACCTCATCAAACTGGTGTCACCTCATCAAGTGGCGCTGTTTCTCACGCAGCGTCACCTCATCAAGTGACGCTGCTCCTCAAGCGGGCGTCACCTCATCAAGTGGCGCTGCTCCTCAAGCAGCGTCACCTCATCAAACGGGCGAGGTCACCACCTCAATCACATTAAGCGTTACCTCCTCGAGCAACGTCAACACCTCAAGCGGCCTCATCAAGTGGCGCTGCTCCTCGAGCAGCGTCACCTAATCAAGCGGGTGTCACCTCATCAAACTGGTGTCACCTCATCAAGTGGTGTTGCTCCTCACGCAGCGTCACCTCATCAAACTGGTGTCACCTCATCAAGTGGCGCTGCGTGGGGTGTCACATCATCAAGTTGGTGCGCCAACTCATCAAGCGGGTGTCACCTCATCAAACTGGTGTCACCTCATCAAGTGGCGCTACTCCTCACACAGCGTCACCTCATCAAGTGGCGTCACCTCCACGAGCAGTGCCACCACCTCAAACAGGGTCACCACCTCGAGCAGCGTCACCTGCTCGAGCAGAGTTACCACCTCAAGCAGCGTCACCTCATCAAGTGGCGCTGCTCCTCAAGTGCGTCTATCGCCTCCACTGGTGCATCCGCCTCCTGCACTTGTACATCTGCCTCCTTCACTTGTGCGTTCACCTCCATAAGCAAAAGGACTCAGTAGTTGGTCATGGTCTGCCCTGATCAATTTTGTTAAAAAACAAAATAATAATAAAAAATCTAAGCTCTAATCCCTTAGGGCCGGCACGAGATCCGATCTCACTAGCTACCTAACGGGAGAGTGTTTTTCTGAGCCCAGCCAACGGCTTGGATTCAAAAAACACCACACTCTAATCCATTAAGGCCAGCACGAGATCTGATCTCGCTAGCTACCTGACGGGATAGCTGACCTCGGAGGGTGTTTTCTGGAAAAAGCTTAAGGCTTTGCTACGAAAACACCACACTCTAGTCCCTTAGGGCTGGCACGAGATCCGATCTCGCTAGCTACCTGACGGGAGAGTTGACCTTTGACCGAACCTACGAATGGTCGAAGTGAACTCACGCAAGAGCCCTGAGCAAAA
>NC_044930.1:4378180-4464102 GCF_003576645.1 Ipomoea triloba
TTATATCGTCAGAGAACTTGCTCTGATACCAATTGTTGGTCCCAAGGGGATGGGGTACAAGTCTAGAGGGGGGGGTGAATAGACTTGTATAAGATTTTGCAAATCTTTTCGACCTCTCGTGTGTATTGAACTTAGGATGTTTAGGTTCGATACCTCACGAGGTGAAGACAAAGTTTTATGCGCAGCGGAAATGTTATCCCCTTTTAGTTAGCACGAGTTTGGGTTAGTTCGAGAGGTGTGATTATATGCAGTGCAATCGAGAAGTTTGCTCTCTTACTAAGCTGAAAGGGATAAAAAGACTCACGACCACATAGTGAGGGACGACACTTCTTACTAGACAGAACTACACTGAACTCATCTTGTACACTGAGCAAACACTCAATATTGTACTCAAATACCAAAACACTGTATCAATATAACATTCAAATACTCAAATAATATACCGGTAAACACATTATTACCGTCATTGGTGCTCTCGTTGAGAGCCGAGATCATATCTCAGGCTAAAATCACAAAATCAAAAAACCACTCAGTTCATCTCATCACTATCAATGGTCATCCCGGATCCAGCAACTCTCATGGTTCTCATCGAGTGAACAATGGTCACCCCTCAGGTGATCTTCGTGGGCAACTCAATGGTCACCCCTCGGGTGATCTTCGTAAATAGCTCAACAATAACCACGTGGGAGATCGCCGCAATGGTGATCTCCGTAGCCAACTCAACAACAACTACGAGCACTTCCTCCTCAAGTGCATCCGTCTCCTTCACTTGTGCGTTCACCTCTTGTAAGCAGTGGCGTTACCTAGTGAACGCTGCTCCCATCCAAGTAATGGACTTACAAGCAGTGGCGTTATCAAGTGAACACTACTCCCATCCAAGCCGTGGACTTCCAAGTAGTAGCGCTTCCTCCTCAAGTGCGTCCGCCTCCTTCACTTGTGCGTTCATCTCTTGTGAGCAGTGGTGTTATCCAGTGAACGCTGCTCCCATCCAAGTAGTGGACTTACAAGCAGTGGCGTTACCGAGTGAACGCGGCTCCCATCCAAGCCGTGGACTTCCTCAAGCGGTGAGTGCCGTCACCTCATCAAGTAGCGCTGCTCCTCAAGCAGCGTCACCTCATCAAGTGACGCTGCTCCTCAAGCGGGCGTCACCTCATCAAGTGACGCTGCTCCTCACGCAGCGTCACCTCACCAAGCTGGTGTCACCTCATCAAGTGGCGCTGCTCCTCAAGCAGCGTCACCTCATCGAGCGGGTGTCACCTCATCAAGCTGGTGCGTCACCTCATCAAGCGGGTGTCACCTCATCAAACTAGTGTCACCTCATCAAGTGGCGCTGCGTGGGGTGTCACCTCATCAAGTTGGTGCGTCACCTCATCAAGCGGGTGTCACCTCATCAAACTGGTGTCACCTCATCAAGTGGCGCTGTTTCTCACGCAGCGTCACCTCATCAAGTGACGCTGCTCCTCAAGCGGGCGTCACCTCATCAAGTGGCGCTGCTCCTCAAGCAGCGTCACCTCATCAAACGGGCGAGGTCACCACCTCAATCACATTAAGCGTTACCTCCTCGAGCAACGTCAACACCTCAAGCGGCCTCATCAAGTGGCGCTGCTCCTCGAGCAGCGTCACCTAATCAAGCGGGTGTCACCTCATCAAACTGGTGTCACCTCATCAAGTGGTGTTGCTCCTCACGCAGCGTCACCTCATCAAACTGGTGTCACCTCATCAAGTGGCGCTGCGTGGGGTGTCACATCATCAAGTTGGTGCGCCAACTCATCAAGCGGGTGTCACCTCATCAAACTGGTGTCACCTCATCAAGTGGCGCTACTCCTCACACAGCGTCACCTCATCAAGTGGCGTCACCTCCACGAGCAGTGCCACCACCTCAAACAGGGTCACCACCTCGAGCAGCGTCACCTGCTCGAGCAGAGTTACCACCTCAAGCAGCGTCACCTCATCAAGTGGCGCTGCTCCTCAAGTGCGTCTATCGCCTCCACTGGTGCATCCGCCTCCTGCACTTGTACATCTGCCTCCTTCACTTGTGCGTTCACCTCCATAAGCAAAAGGACTCAGTAGTTGGTCATGGTCTGCCCTGATCAATTTTGTTAAAAAACAAAATAATAATAAAAAATCTAAGCTCTAATCCCTTAGGGCCGGCACGAGATCCGATCTCACTAGCTACCTAACGGGAGAGTGTTTTTCTGAGCCCAGCCAACGGCTTGGATTCAAAAAACACCACACTCTAATCCATTAAGGCCAGCACGAGATCTGATCTCGCTAGCTACCTGACGGGATAGCTGACCTCGGAGGGTGTTTTCTGGAAAAAGCTTAAGGCTTTGCTACGAAAACACCACACTCTAGTCCCTTAGGGCTGGCACGAGATCCGATCTCGCTAGCTACCTGACGGGAGAGTTGACCTTTGACCGAACCTACGAATGGTCGAAGTGAACTCACGCAAGAGCCCTGAGCAAAAAAAAAAAAAAAAAAAAAAAAAAAAAAAAAAACCCAAAACCGTGACCTCGGCCTAGCGCCGAGGTCATGCCCATCGTGACCTCGGCCCAGCGCCGAGGTCACACCCGTGACCTCGGCAGTAAACTAGGTCACGTCCATCGTGACCTCGGCCCAGCGCCGAGGTTACGCCCATCGTGACCTCAGCAGTAGCCGAGGTCACGTCCATCGTGACCTCGGCACTGGCCGAGGTCACGCCCGTCACGCCAGACCTGGCCTCGTGCCGAGGACGCAACTAAAGAAAACAAAGAAAAAAAAATCACATGTCATTACTCCCAAACCACCTCTACTACTCTCGTTGGCTAGGAAGTGGGGGGACTGGTGACAGGATAATTGGGCATCAGCACTGATCCAAACCATCAGTAGCTCAGCATCAATGCTCAAACGGCAACATACCAAATTTTCAGCACAAGTGCCAAGCTACTACTCCCTAGCTACCTCAACCATTCTCGCCAGCTAGGGAGTGGGGGGCTGGTGACAGGGTAATTGGGTACCCGACCCGGAACCATTGGCATGACCTACTACCCAAGACACCTCACTACTCAGCATCAATGCGCAACGGTCCAACTCCTCAGCATTGATGACCAACGTTCAGCTCCTCAACATTGATGATCCTCAGCATTCAGCTCCTCAGGCATTGATGCCCAACGTTCAACTTCTCAGCATTGATGTCCAACGTTCAACCAACGTTCAACTTCTCATTAATGCTCTGTTACTAAGCTGAAAGGGATAAAAATACTCACGACCACATAGTGAGGGACGACACTTCTTACTAGACAGAACTACACTGAACTCATCTTGTACACTCAGCAAACACTCAATATTGTACTCAAATACCAAAACACTGTATCAATATAACATTCAAATACTCAAATAATATACCGGTAAACACATTATTGCCGTCAATTATCATGTCAAATGGTGAAAGATTTTAGTGAAAATTTTGATCTCAATAACTTTATCCTTTTATTTAATTGCACTTTATTTGACATTTTTTGCAATAATAACTCGAGTCATTGTTTGATAAGATAATTTGAAGATTCTTCAAATAGATCTTCCAATCTTCAAAAATTTTATGAATTAGGCTTGATTACTGACTTTAAAGTGTGCTTCTGTTGACAATCTTGACATACCATTAATGTTTTTTTTTATAAATAAATTTGGGAAAAGCACTCTTTCTAATTATGCAATAAAATAAAGTAGTTTTAAATTTATTTTCCAAAACAATGTACTTTTTACCCAGTGTCATCACCACATTATAAACTAATAAGTATTAAAAAAATTTATAATTGGTTGTCTCAAATAAAAAATGTACATGAACCGCTCCCGCTGAGATTCAATACGGTATAATTCAAATTCGTTGGTACCTTTCACCCTACATTAATCTGTGCTTGATGGTCAACTATCCCTACATATATCAACGACTTTTCTGCACTTGATAACCGTAGTATTTATTAAACTCTATCAGGTCAACCGTCGACTAATTTTTTGGCAAAAACTTATGTGAGACCGTCTTACCGTTAGACGGCTCGGGTTGGGTCATGTCAAGATGAAAATGTAATACTTATACGCACAAATGTCATATTTACATGCTCAAATGTAATACTAATCATGAATAAAATTTTTGTTACTTACAAGAGTAAATTTAATACGTTTAAGGGAAAATACAATGCTTTTACATTTTGATTTAAAATTATTATATTTTTCTCAAAATATTATATTTTCTCTTATAAGTAATGGGCACTTGTCAATATTACTTATTATTATGAAAAATGTAATACTTTTTCTCTTATAAGTAACAAAAATTGTATTCTTGATTAGTATATATTATATTTGAGCATATAAGTATGATATTTGCACATATAAACAATGTTGCAAAAATCCCGCCTAGGCGCCGATTAATCCCCGCCTAGCGACCGCCTAGCGTATCACATTAAATGGTGGTCTAGGCGGCTAGCCGGCTAGGCGACCGCCTAGGCCGCCTAAGCTCCGCCTAGGCCGCCAAAGCACCGCCTAGGCGTCGACTAGACCGACTAGGCCTTCTAATCGGTCGATTAACTATTGTTCTTATTTTTAATGGGTTATTCCACTCAAAACAACATCGTTTTTAGCGAAATAATCCTAAATTGTACAAACTTTAGATATTTTTTAGGTTAATATTTAATATTTTAGTATTAACTATTCAAGTATTATATAATTTATAATTATTAGTCTTTAAAAAATTAAAAATACTTAAATAAATTTTTAAAAAATAAAAAAATACACGGGCGCCTAGGCGCCAATTAATCCCCGGCTAGGCGTCCTAGGCGCTAGGCGCTCCCCGAGCGCCTAGCGATTTTTCAACCATGCATATAAGTATGACATTTGCATGTTGTTTCGACCCGACCCGTCTCATGAATAAGAATCCGTGAGACGGTCTCACACAAGTGTGACCCATTTTTTTTCTTTTTATTTTTTCTCACCATCCGATGTTTACTTTTGTGTTTTTTTTTTCTTTTTTCTTTTTTTTTTTTGGAAAAAATGTTTACTTGATAATAAGCAAAACTGGCCTTTTTTTCTTGATTTTTGAAGACAGTATTTTCCACCAGTTTTTTCTGTTTGCATATATGATATCTCCACTATTTTAAGATAAATTCAGATTAGGCACGAATCATATTTTTCAAAAAATAGTCTAAAATCTTTAACAAGTCGATTGTCTTATTTTTCTCTGGATTCTATCTAGCCGGCTCCCCTTCTCTTGGAAGAATTAATTTTTAGATTTTTATCTTCACTCAAGTATCAACCACGGAATGATAATAAAGATTAATATGGCGCTTGGTTGGGGACTTATGAATTTTATTATGGGTTTTGATACGCCTTATTATCATGTTTCTTTGTCTATTATTGAATTCAAATCTTTTAATAATTTTAAAACTCATTACTTTTTTTTTAACACAACTCATTACCCTTTTACTCTCTTATTTTTGAACAATGGAATAAAAAATAAGGGAGAGAAATGAAAAATAAAATAAAATAAAATAAAAATCATTATCCTTACATTAAATATGAAATTTTAATATACATACATATACATATACATACAAACACAAAATAATAACTACGCCAAATATAACAATTAAGCACATAGCTAGAACTTAGCCCAAAAATAATCTAAAACAAAGTAGTTTCGGCCCAAAAACATCTGAAATCCTAACTAGATTGGTTATCCAGCATCACCATAATGATATTTACAGTGTTGGAATT
Source organism: Ipomoea triloba (assembly GCF_003576645.1). Taxonomy (NCBI): domain Eukaryota; kingdom Viridiplantae; phylum Streptophyta; class Magnoliopsida; order Solanales; family Convolvulaceae; genus Ipomoea; species Ipomoea triloba. Next base: position 4,383,926 of record NC_044930.1, read on the forward strand.
ACTGGTCATAATTTATTGGGATCAAAGACAATGAAATCAATATATCACCTCTACAGAGATTCAACCGTATAAGTGCTAGATTGAAACTCGTATAGGCAAACCCTAACCATGTTGTTCAAACAGCCGGATTGGTAACGACAAAGTTTCAAATTCAACTTTTCATAAAAATTATCTATAGCCTTCTTGATTTAAGTCGGTTAGTTATGAACAACTTATGCTGATTTACCTTCTTGTGATCATTTACTGACTATGACCACAAGAAGTTATTTACCTAGAGCGCACTTTCAAATATCAGCTGTGAGTTTGGCCACCCCACCCCTATTCAAGCTCAAATAATATAAAACAATTCACGTGTTTTCAAAGTAACGTAGGTAAATAATCTTGTTGTTCATAAACAATATGCACTTTGTTAAGTAGTAATAAGGTTCATATTCATTCAAATCAAGTACCTAGTAAACATACAACATCTTGAAATTGAAGTGAGCACAAACCAACTGCACATACATAATCTTTAGAGTGTTTGAGTGACCTTCAGGTCATTATTCAAAGTAAAAATTACATTTATAAGACTTTATTTGGTTATATTTGATCATTAAAACTATAATCATTGGCGTTTTCAACAGAGCTCAATTGATTTTTCTACAATTCTTCCTAATTTGGCCATTTGAACCGGTGAGAGGGCTGAGATTATCCATTTTTGCCATAGCATTCGCAAAATCTGAAGCGAAAGTAGAAGGATTTGAACTATAAGTCTTGACTAAAGAATCTGTAAAACCTCCATTGAAGAGCTCCTGGTCTGAATGCATCAGCCCTTTTTGACTCAACAAGTTATTAAAGTAAACATTATCAAACGAGGTTGAACTACTATCAAGTGAAGCGAGATTGTTGTCGCCCCCACTTGGAGGACAGATTGCCTGCATTGATCTAGCAAATGGAGCATTTATATTGGTATCATTATAAATTCTATTTCGGAAGTTCGTACACCTAGCTTTTCCTATTGTATGAGCTCCTGCATGCACAAAATTAAGTGAAAAGTATTTAAGAATTAGGAATTAAATTATGTCCTAAGAATAGTTAGGATTAGTAACCAATAAAATTAAAACAATGTTTAAACATATGAAAACAAACCTGCGAGAGCAACCATTTCCTTAACACTAAAGCCTTTTTTAGAGAAAGCAGAAATGAGTTGACTGAGATTGGAAGCTGGTCCAGGAATATCCATGTTAGCATCACTCAAACTTGCAGTGGTTGAGTCCCTTCTGCCTAGCAAAACTTTCCAAGTAGGACCACCTAACTATAATTTTGTGACATATACACCCTTTAATGAATTAATAATTTTACAACAGGTTCAACTAAGAAAATATTAGTAAGAACATGTGCGTAACCATTTAGATATAAAAATTATGTTTTATTAACTCGGTAATCCCTTCCGAACGGGACTAATAATTTTAGTAGTTGTGGTTTAATTAGTTTTGTGATTCCTAACATGACTCGCACTTACAGCGTGTAATAATTATGTGTTTGACTTTGGTAAGAATTAGCCACAATGTTATGGACTACTTTGATTTATAAAATGTAATCCAAAATTAGTATGATTTGCAAAAATGGAAAGGAGATGTAAATAATTAAATGGAATAGGAGAATCTTCATTACCTCAACAACCGAGTCTCGAGCAACAACAGTTAAAATATCTGCACAAGATACAACATCGGGACAAGAATTCTCAAGTTGAGCTTTAATGTTATCAATCACGTCATACCCTCTAATTGATCCTCTAATCGGGTCCGCGGACTTCTCCCCCGTAAAGTTTGCAGTGTCATCCAACAAAATCGATCCATCACAACCCTATTTCAATTTTTTTTTGGAAGAAACAAAACCAAAAAAATATTGTTAATATTAGATACAACACTTCAATAAATTACTTTATTTCACTAAAGTGTATATTTACTAAAGCTAGCAGTCTTTCAAGAAGTATGGATAGAGGACTTGCATTGATGAAGCAATCAAAGAAATGGAGACGAAGCAAGGATGCACCCATTCGAGGTTCTGTTTGCACGGTGGAATGAACACTCAATTTGATTATGGAAAGGGCTTCAGGACACGACGTTTCGTAAAAATTTTTGGACAACTGAGCAGAACTCATCCCCAATATAAAGAAGAGTAGAAACGAGAGTATTAATGCAGCAATATGCATTGAAGAAAGAATTGGATTCGCCATGAAGAAAGAGAGAGTCAGAGTGTCTCAAATTTCAATAGCAGAAAGAATGAGATGGCCTGGCTTGTGTGTCTAGTTCTACCTCTCTTCATTTATTTATAGCTGAGATAGGAAAGTGAGAATAAGAAACGTGATGAAAACTAGTACTCTAACCATCGTTATATTATAGATCATGGTCTAAAATAACATCGTTTCATAACTTACATAAATAACACTTAGTTTTTTTTTTTTGCGCAATCAAAAACAACGTTCATATTACATGTAATAATTTGTTAACTACATATATACCAATTGTAGGTACATAATATATTAATTACATATTTATAAAATTAATATTAAGTCCATAATAAAAACTTGCTAATTTTCAATAATCTCTTAATTAAATTATACCACAAATCCACAATCATTACATATCTCAAATACTCAATCTATGAACTTTTAATTTTTTTGTTTATTTACCTACAGTTTTGTAACTAACATATATAAACGGTGTATTTAGTAATGTCATTTTTTTCCCGACAATCAAAAACAACATAGGTACTATAGGTAAATAATCTTATAAGTGCAACTACATAACATGTTAACTCCATTTAAACCCGTTAACTACATATTTATAAAGTCATCAATACTTTAGTCCATAATAAAAATTTGTTAATTTTCAATGAAATATCTTTTAGAACTATATAATAATTATAATTGAATGTCAAACACTTAATTTATAAACATTTATAATTAAGTTTATTTACCTACATTCCATATATTATGAACTTAAAATAATAATATTATAATTACTTAACATGCATGATACATTTATAGTTAGCATATTATGTATGTATATATAACATATTATGTGTGTGTATATATGCGTGTGTGTGTGTGTATGCGCGCGCGCGCATGTGTGTACTGCAAAGGTGAATGTTGAATAAAAGAAAAGAAAAGAAACAAAGAAATCGCGCTAATTTAAATAAAACGATGTTATTTTAAATTAAGGTTTATAATGTAAAGTGGGTCATGATCCAAGATATAATTTGCCGTACTCTAAAAGGCGCTAATATGACGGGGCTAGAAAATGCTAGTCCGTCGCCAGTTCGTCTTGCCAAGGCCGGCGGGTCATTTCAAGTTGACTCATTGATTTTTTAAAATTTTAGGGTGTGTTTGGTTGGTGGGCTTAGGCATAAGGAATGGGTATGAAAGTGATTGCTTGTGTTTTGGTTGATAAGTTTGATGAATGCTACTGGGTTTGGAATACACCATTAATGAGAAAATTCATACCCTTATTAAATAAGGGTTTCATCTCCCTTCCTCCTTTCTTCCCCAACTATTAATAATCATTCTCATTCCACCCAACTACCAAACATGCAAAATACTTTCACCAAAACTTATTACCATTACCAAGTATTTGATACTCATTCCGATTTCGTAGATTCTCATGTGCGAACCAAACGCACCCTTAATTTAATTAAAGTTTAGGTATGAGTTCTCAACTCTTCTAGTTTTTCACAGCAAAAACCGTGGTTGCCTTTGGTCTCGGCAAGCTTTATGATCTAGTATTCTAGTTTTTAATTAGCTCTCTTTATTGTCCTTTATAACTCTATAGGTATCACATAACTCAATTAATTTTTTCATAACTAAACTGGACCAATTAATTTTTAAGACCAATATACTTTCTCGATCAATTGATTTAAAATAACTGATACATGTGTCTTACCAATAATTTTAATCTAAACTTATAGAAAGTTTAAAATGATATTTACAAATACCAAAGACCTTGTGGTTTAGTGGCACTCGGTTGCATCCCCACATGGGAGGGGTGGGTTCAAGCCTTAGGGAAGGCAATATTGGCTCTTTGTACTTCATTTGATAAGTAGCTATGAACAGATACTACATTATAACAGAGTCAATAGTACTAAAAAATGATATTTACAAATCCTAAATACCATAAATATTATTTAGGTGGTTAGTAACATGCCAAAAACCTCAAGCATACTTTTTACTACATAAATTTCTAACACTATCTCAACAATAAAAATCATGTGACACATTATAACTAATTAACTGTTAGGTCACATAACTTTTAATTAAACTGTTAATTAAACGACCAATCATATCTCACAAAAATTTTTCCTTTAAAATACTTGTAATATTACTCTATTTCTCAACAAATAATAAACTATTTCACAAATTTTGAAACGCTAAAACTTTTTACAAATACATGACATAGCTTAGCCTTTGCGTCGAGGTTTTGTTGAGTTGACAAAACCTTGATGTAGTGTCAATGAAAATTTTTTATATTAGTTAAACCAAAAAACTTGTGATCTAGTGTCACCCGGTTGCACCCCTATATGGAAGGGGTGGGTTTGAGCATTAGTGGAGACAATACTGACTCTTTGTGCTTCAATAGGTTAAGAAAGTAGTTATGAACAGATACTACATTGTAACTTCAAAAAAAAAAAAAAGTCAACTAAATTTATAATTAATTTTTCCCTTTAATTTACTTCCATTGATTGCTTATGAATTAGTTAAAGTAGTTTCTAGCATCAGTCGCAATCACCAACTAATTTTATGTGAGCTTCTGTGCACAATCTTAATGTGCCATTAATATTTTATTAACTAGAATTGATAAAATCACCTCTTACTTTATCTATTAAGATCAAAAGGCATGCTTCATTCAAAATACACTTTTAAAGACAGAAAAATCAAATTGTCTCATGTATTATCAATGACTGTTTAGTTTACACTTTGGATTAAAATAAGATTTAATTGGACACATTTACTTTTAAAATTTTGTTCACCTAATATTTTCTCCAGGATTCCCGCATGTAACTTTTCCACAATGCTAACATGAAATTTAAATAAAAATAATTTTGCTAACTTGTTAATTTATAACCTTGTTGGCCTTTAAACATATTCAAACCAAGAGAAAAAAGAAAACAAACAAACACTCTCTCACTTCAAATTCCTTGGACGGTTCTGATGTTATAGCGTTGCTACCTTTCTTCCTGTAGCCGCAAACAGTGGATGACCAGCTTCAAAGTCTGGTGGCTGAGGGACTCCAAAGGACAATGAAACAGCTATACCGACATGCCAGCCGATGTTGATAACCCCTCCGCCATGAATGACTCCAATGGTTCTGACGAAGCCAGCGTCTCTTCATCTGGTAATCAAGCAGCTCCTTCAAAAGCAATCAGCAAGACAAAGCGAAACATTCCCAGAATGCCAAGTAATCATTTTGACTGTAAAGCTAAGTATTTGATTTGCTAAAATCAAAGTAATTAAATTTTTTAGAGATTTTTATTTTATTTTTTTGTATTAGGTAGTAGCTAGATACTACTTTTGATCGGAATTACTATAAGTTTTGGTAATTCACTTTTTGATAGGTTTGTCATTGTATTCATCTTCATTGCTTGTCGGCTTCATTTTTTTTTATGGTAGTGTCTCTTGTGTTATTGGGTTTTTTTTGTTTGTTTGGTTTTTTTAACTAGGCTGAAATTATATGATTTTTAAGGGAAACATTGAAAGTAAGACTACAGGAAATTAAATATATTTATTTTGCTATTGGTTCCCCTATTCTAAATAGGATTAGTAGATTCTACTAATACACCTCCCAAGTCTTAATTAACACTAGTCACTAGGTAATTAGGCACATGTCGAACTAAGAAAGACGTGCTTAATTGCATGTGTTATAGCGCTAACTATAGGAGGTTATAATTAGGTTAGGCACAATTGAAAAGCTACTATTTGATCCAAAAAAGGAAATTAGGTTAGGCACAATCCTATTTAGTCGATACTTCTGCAGTTATTTATTTTATTTATTTAATTTTAATACCTACATAAATCTCACATCTTTATTTGTGTAATAAAATATGTTTTTGAACACAGACCTTTAATCCTTTATATGTACTCCGTAATTAATTTTTTATTTTTTATTAGAATAAATATTATATTTTAGAAAATAGTTGCATAAGATATTAAAATAGATAATCTTTTATAAGAAAAATGTAAAATGGAATATAAAATGAATAGAGTTAAAATATTAATCCATTATTTGGTTTATAAAAATTTGAGGAATTAGAATTCAAAAAGCAAAACACATTGATTGCCTGCCCTAGTCTTTAGGTGTTGGACGTGCATGTGGTCTAATTATGGTTGTTTATTTTGTTAGATCTGATAGTTATAATTTTTTTTGGGTATATATATTATTTGACATTTTTTAGTGTGGAGTGAGGGACCCTTTTTCAATCAAATCTCTTAATTTAATGGTCTATACATGTTTAATCCTGTCCGTGCAATTGAAATTTTGGATGGTGTGGATTAAACCACATGACCAAGCCTAAACACAAAGAACACACATATATATATATAATGACAACAAATCCTTAGCAGAAAAAATTAAGAACTAATCTCAGCCTATCAGATTATATTTTAAGAAAAAAAATGCAGTGTCATTTTCATAATTATTACCAATTTTACTATGCAACCTAGAATACTAAAATTTGCACTTAGAATTTTTCAGGATTGCACATTTAGTATTTACAAAATGTACATTTAATATTAAAAAATTGCACATTTAGTATTTAAAAAATTGCACTTGAAAAATGCGAAAGTACATTGCACTTAGGATTTTAGATCGAGTTTATGACTGAGTATTTAGTTTTATTTTATTTAGGGGTTCACTTTTTTACTGTTTAGGATTCATTTACGATTTAGATTTAGAATGTAGATTTTTCATTGATTTTTTAAAAGTTATCCAATAATGCATAGTTAGCTGTCACAAAATGCATTATATTGTTCTAAAATGCATAGTGAAGTTGACGATAATTACGAAAATGCATGTATATTTTTCTAAAATCTTATATGATCCGTCCGATTTTTACAGATGTAAGACTGAGATTGGTTCTTTGATGAGTTCATATTTTATCATATGTTTCATCATATTTGATCTCCTTTTTATGCTCAAAATGTGGTCATCATATACATACAAAAGAACTCTTATTTGCTTTGATTGTGCATCTAGGTACAAATAATCATGTCAACACAAAAATGAGTGATTTTCAAGCTTTTTGGAAGAAGATTAGGGTCAATTATTGAATTGGAGACATTGCAAGGTTAACATATATTGCATATTAGAGATATCAAGGAAGCATGTCAAGTCACAAAAGGCCATACAGGATGATGTGCATCATGCCTAATCGTTCTTCACATTTCCACACTAGACTAGTGGCATGGTCAGGCATATCGTCTTGCCTAAGTCCATGCCACAAAACCAATAATAAGTATCAACGGACACCAAAATTGGCCACATAGCTTCATATTTGACCTCTATTTGACTCTAATGCCTCCCAAAATGCATGAAAATGTTCAATTTTGCTTCTAATATTTTCCAACTCATACTCCTTGCAAAATAGCACAAATAAGCACTAATTCTCATGAAATTTGGAATAATGTATAAACAAAATGACTTAGTAAAATGAGGAAAAATATAGACAAATAAGCACCTATCATGGGCAGTTGTTAAGGACCATCCACTCGTTCTACTGACAAGTACCCATGCTAACAAGAGCATCGACAACTCGATTTTGTTCCCGGTATATAATTTGAGTATTTGATTCTTTATATTAAATATTCTCAATAATTTCTCTCTTGCCATTAAAATATATAATCTGCCTTTATTCTATTGCATAAAATTTAAATTCTATTCCTCACAATTTTTTTGCATAACCTAATATAATAATCAAAATACTCAATTAAGCACAAATACATAACAACCATGGCTAAATAGCCCAATACTTTTGTTTCCATTATTTTGTTGCTCAAATAATGGAAGAATTGAAGTGTTATATTGCACTGGAAAGCTTAATTAACGTTGCTTAAGGAACACATGTATTCATACAATTAACTGCCAATGGATAAAAGAAAAACATTATCTTCTAACATCAACCCAACTTGTTTGCTCCAGCTCCCATAACCCCCCAGCCCCACACAAAACACTGAAATTCGATCACATTACTATTACAAAACTTTATTTGAGAATTGTAATATTGATTATTAAAACTAAAAATATAAGCATGGGCACTTTGAATGCAACTCAATTGGTTTTCCTGCAATTCTTCCTAATTTGGCCATTTGAACCTGTTAGAGGGCTGAGATTACCCATTTTCACCATAGCATTTGCAAAATCAGAAGCAAAGGTAGAAGGATTTGAGCTATAAGTGTTGACAATAGAATCTGCGGAACCTCCATTGAAGAGCTCCTGGTCAGAGTGTAGAAGTCCTTTTTGACTCTGCAAGTTCTTAAAGTAATTATTGTCAAATGACGTTGGAGTAACGACATCAAGCGGAGCAAGGTTGTTGTTACCCCCGCTTTGGGGACAATTTCCTTTCAATGATGTGGCAAATGTGCTGTTTATATTGGCATCATTATAAATTCGGTTTCTGAAAGTCGCGCATCTAGCCTGCCCAATTGTGTGACTACCTGCACAAAAATACATGTAACATATTTTAGTACTAGAAAGGACAACTTAAATTGTTATCATAATAATTAGGGTTAAATATACTAAAACAAACCTGAGAGGGCAACCATTTCCCTAGCGCTAAAGCCTTTGTTTGAGAAAGAAGAGATGAGTTGACTGAGACTAGAAGTTGGTCCAGGAATATTGCTATTTGCACCACTCAAACTTGCTGTGGTTGAGTCTCTTCTGCCTACTACAACATTCCAACTAGGGCCACCTAGCTGTAATAATATAATTTTATAACACTTTTAATAATGAACTAATAATTTCAAGTTTTTCACATAATTTTAGTAGTTTGTCCCCATTCATGGTTTATGATTGGTTTTTTGATTCCTAACTTTGACTTGTTCATGCATGCAGTGAGTCTTTGACTTAGACAATAATTATCCAGTATAGTTTAAATATAGTTTAATTTGCAAACCTAGACAAGAGGAGTAAATAATTTGTATGTGAGAATATATTTTTTTACCGCAACAACTGAATCACGAGCAGCAACAGCAACAATATCAGCACAGGATACAACACCAGCACAAGAACTCTCAAGTTGAGTTTTAATATTGTCAATCACGTTAAATCCCCTCAATGAATTGTTGTTTGGACCAGCAGTCTTCTCCCCCGTGAAGTTTGCTGTGTCATCCAACAAAACCGATGCATCACAACCCTATTTTAATCAAAACCAGAAAAACTATGTTAACATAATATATATATATGTCATAGACACCATCCCATTAAGAAAACTATATATGTATGTAGGGAATGAAGACTTGCATTCACGAAGCAGTCATGGAAATGGAGACGAAGCAAGGAAGCTCCCATGCGAGCCTCAGACTGCACAGCGGAGTTTACGGCCGATTTGATAATGGAGAGGGCATTAGGGCAGGAGGATGAGTAAAAATTTGCAGACAACTGAGCAGAGCTCACAGTGAAGAGAAGTGAGAAGAGTATGAGTCCTGCAACATTATGCAGTGAAGAAGGCATTGTAGTCTTCATGACAAAGCTAGGGAGAAGATCAGAGAAGAAAGAGAGTGTGTTTAGCAAGCTAATTAAGCTTCAGCTTCTCTCTGGGCTTGTGGCGTAGTGATGCCTCCCTTCATTGATTTATAGTGGCGATAGAGATGGTGTAGACAAGTATACGCCAGCCATGCATGTAGCATTGTTCTACAAACTCCTTTAAATTTTGTATACTCAAATATTCGTTTTTGGTATGCTTAACAAGATCAACAATTATTATACTATACACCAGGTCCTCCTTTAGTCCTTTACTATTCAAGTTATGTACCTAGAATTAACAAGTATTTTTAATTAATGAATTATTTATTTATTATAAGTAACCTATTATGTATCTACAATTAATAAATTATGCATATGTAACACTTCATTAAAAAAAAATCAAGAGATGAGCTTTTCTAACACTTTTGTGTGTGAAAAGAAAACACCGCGGAATCTGCATTTGTCAATCGTCAGAACGTTGCCGCCGGGAAGGTCATTAATTATTTTTGTTTTTTTTTTTAAAATTATACTCCGTTGCATGCTGAAACGCGTAGTCTCTCTTTGCATGGACATCATGTGATTTCGACATCAATAGACTTTTTTTTTTTCTGAAATAAATAAAATAAATGACCTCCCGTTGACCAATCGCATTTACTACCAAATGCCAATCATAGAAAACTCTAAAGTTAGACCTTGAAGAGTCAAAAAAGATGTTTACCCCCTGTCCCACTTAACATATTTAGTTTATTATTCAATATTTACCTCTATAAGTGATGGAGACATTAGAGATAGATCAAGAATAAACCGACTCCGCTTCGCGGAGTAAGGCGAGTCCAGTTGGACTCGGGGTCGAGCCCCGTGCTGGGCTGGCCAGGCGGAGTCAAAGTGGTTACAAGTAATTCCCCTATTTTCAGCTGCGATTAAGGGCACAACTTAGTATAAATACAATAGTCATTATCTTGTTAGGACATCATTTATCATCTTCAATCTTCGATCCTAAACTCACTTGTGTTACATTGCTACTAAGTACAATATCCTTATCTTTTCAATATCATTTTTGTCTTTTACTATTACGTTTTATGGGTTGCCTCATGGCCCCATGGGAACATTGTGCAGGCTTGCAGAGATCGAGTTTATGGGACGTGCTTGAACTTCAAGTTATTTATCTGTTTAGAAAACAAAATAAATTATTTTATTTTATTTTTTTTCCTCTCCTTTCATTTTCTCTTTCGTAATCACACTTACAAAAACTCTTAAAAACCACAAAAAACCTCCAAAGTGATAAGGATGCTTATTCCTTTTCAATTACTCCGTATATTTTAATCTTGTTAGTGGCGGTCAATTTGTTTTATAAATCCCTTCTCATGAATTATATTTCAAAGTTTGAATTTTATCTCATATATTGAATAAAGTGTTGTTATTTCACTTGATGAGGGATTGAGGGTACTGTTAGATTTAAAATTTTTGTTAATAATTGTTAGTTGTCTGTTTATTTCTGTAATTTGTATAAGAATTAATTCTATTTTTTGTCATTTATTCATTTTAGTTATTTTTTATCAATACATCCTCCTTTGTTCCTAATATTATTGTGACATTACCATTTTTTGTCCTACATTAACAAAATCGGTGAAATGCCATTAATACAAGCACATTGTTTTTAATACAAAGTGTGTTGACCCATTATATTTTTTATGTTTTGTTTTTTGAAAAATTCATAATTGAAGACCAAAATACCCTTGCATTTAACGGCATTTAAACTGTTTTGTTGATAGATGACCAAAAATAGTTAGGCCACAATAATAGTATGACCAAAGGATGATGTTTTGAAAAAAAAAAAAAAAGAAGAAGAAGAAGTGGACTGCTACCTATAAATCCAGGATAAGAAATAGAATTAACTCTTTGTATAAATAAAAATTAATATAACTTACCATTTTTATAAATTTTTAATAAAAAAAAAACTCAATTACATTCAAAAGGGTACATTTTTAAATTGTATTCAACAATTTAAAATAATGTTAATTTTTTAAAATCATTTTACATCATCTACTAAAATTGCTCCCTTCATATGGTATAACTCTAATATATTATATATACCAACTAAAATCTAAACTTTGATTTACAGAAAAGTCTGCAACCACTACTTAAAAGTACGTTCTGTTCTAAGTCTAATACCAATTAAAAGTTTAAACTAATAATTGAACTACATGTCTATTATTACATGCTCAACATCTAGGTTATGTAATGAATATTAGAATCTCTAGTACATAACATAGCTACTATGAGAATTTTTTTTACACATGCATGACGGTTTTTGAAGTGTCGTGTAAGTGACCGACATTATAAATAAATACTTTCTACGGTAATTTTGGAAATCGTCGTATATGTTAACTATATATGGCGGTTAAACAACCACCGTATAATCATAAATATATATGCCATATAAAATATTAATTAACAAATACATATACTTTATACGGCGGTTCCCGCTTGAAACCGCCGTCTAAAGTACTTATTTAAGATATATATGCTTTAGACGACAATTCCCACTTAGAAACGCCGTATAATTATTTATTAAAATTTAAAAGAAAATGTGTATATAAGGCTGTTTTGAGATGAAACCGCCATATATTACAATTTTATATACTTTATACGGCGGTTTCAAACGGGAACCGACGTATAAAGTATATGTATTTCTTATTTAATACTTTATAATTAAGATTCAAACCCTTTTGATATTATCTAATTAAACAAATTAGATAACAATCATAATATTAATATTATTCAAAATATATTTAAATATATTAATATTAAAAATAATCATATTTATCAAATTTTATGTGTCAACAAGTATGAAAAAATAAAACAATTTAAAAATAATGAATCTTTTATCGTCGCCTCTGTCATCAGATACTTTTGAAAATTTTGTTTCGGGTAAACAACTAAACATTCTTTTATCTTTTCTGGGTATTTTGTAATGAATACAATAAAACCTGTACTTTTATTTTCAAACAAGGAAAATAGAAAATGAATTAAAAATAAAAATAATGAACCTATTTGATTAGTCTCAAGTGCAAGAATAGGTAAAATCAACGTCAAAAAGCAAGTGGAAGATGATGATAGATTCAACATCGCGCCACGCGACTATAAGAAGATTAGCTTTAATTAACTGTCATTTTCGTGTAGGCCGGTTATCCTTATAATTGATTTTGTCAAATTTTGCGCAATCTTTTGACATTTGATACTCAGCTCGTAAGGTTGCCTAGAGGGAGGAACTATAAAAGTCAAATTTAACACTGTTTTTCCATTTTCCGACCCCACTTATTTTCTTTCGTGCTTGGAGAAATCAAGAATTATGAAATTTTCTTCCTTCGAACGCGTTTATTAGGAGCTGTTAATAATAACTAATAATCAATCATAACCATGCATGTCACGTTAATACAATTTACAATATAATAGAAGCGGACCAATCTTAGAGTAACTCCATTTAGAATTTTATGAGGTTTTTACATAACTAAAAAATTAAAGAGATGATTTTTAGCTAGTGCAATAAATGATTTTTTGATGGATTTTACTCTTGAAAGTTTATGACTTTTGTCAGGAAAAAAAAAAAAAAAAAAAAAAGACGTGTGCTTGCACCGCACACCTCACCCCAGCGGAAGCGTGTCACGGCTGGCGACCACTCTGATGAACTATTATAGTTTTATCTTCTTCTTCTTTTTTAATAAAAGCGGTCTAACGGCGCCGGTCAACTTCTGTTTATTTTTTCTTTTTCTAACATTTTTATTAAATTTTTTAAAATTTATGCTATGCCACTGCCAACGTCTTTATTTTTTATATATATATTTTTTAAAAGTTTATACTATCACTTAAATTAACTTTGCATAATTACCAAAAATATTATTACTAAATTTATAATATCAATAATATTGTTATTAAATTTATAATTATAGTTACAATTTTAATTTTTAGAACGACAATCAATAAAGAAATAACTAAAATATAATTGTGTAAATTGGTGGGTCCATTAAAAAAATTGAGGAAAAACTTAAAACTATTGGGAAGAATGATTTTTGAGATTGTGTGAGATAGTAGATGATGAGGTGGATGTTGGAGTTCACAAAAAACGGGAGGAAAAACTTCACTATTGAATGAGGTTGCTCTTATTTGATAAAGATTTTCAAAAATAATATTTTCTCTGTTCAATTTTACTTATCATGTTTATTATTTATGTGTTAAATCACTTTTTTTGTTTATTTTTTAGTATTTTTAATTATTCTTAAATTTAATTTTTCTATTTAATAGTACTTTTAATGTAAATTCTAAATATATAAATTTTATGTACTAATACTAAACTTAACATTATAAAAATTAAATTAAAAATAACATCAGTTAAGTCCGATCCCATTAACAGAACTAGACACATAAAACGGTATGGAGGGAATATAAAAGTTTGTCTCTATATAAATATATGAAAAAACATCTTCGGATCATGTTTTAAAATGACATTTTATATTTTAAGAGTACTTAGTAATAGTATAGATACAAATTTTAAAATGACATTGAAATTCCCAATAATTTTATTTCTGTAAACCAAACACGAGAATTTGAACGAACTCTCACTTTATTTCCACGTTATTCTTTTTCCATAGAATTATAATTTCTTTTCAACCTAATTCCTTCCCTCGAACGAAACACCCCGTGAAAGCGTGATCTGCCAATTCACCAGTAATATAAAATAAATAGTTTTTCTTTTTTAATTTAGAAGTGACTAATAGGGAATAGTAATGGTAAGAGTAGTTGAGTGGGAAGCATTTTTTAAATATTAAGGAGTCGTCTTTCTAAAAATTAATACTTTATGATCTAACTAGTATATGACAATAATGATTGAAAGTTACGTAAATTACGTAGTTAAACCTCTTACAAATCAGCAATCAGGACCAAATTTTCTAATACCTAAATCATTCATCGGAAGATTCGGTTAAAATGTGATAACCATGTTGCATAATTGCAGACATTATCCATTGAATTAGCAAAGCAGCGGCTGTTTAGAAATAAAAGTTGACTAAATTAAGTTACGGACTATTACATTAATTTTCTTTTATTTATAATAAAACTCATATCTGCTACTTAAAAAATGTGTTCTAAGTGAAACTTTATGACTCTAGTAAACAAAAATAACTACGAGGTAAATTAAATCAGTCTAAATGGTTTATAATTGACATGGAGCTATACATTTTGTCTTACACCCTACTTAGTAACATTTAGATGAGTAGTAAACTTAAATACGTAGTATTGTATATCAGTATATCCCATCAATATAGGTAGGTGTACTATTCTAAACCAAATCGGCAAATGAAATAGTATACCAAATTACCTGCTTTGATCAAACCTTTTACTTAATAGTCAATATATCTATATTTGTACCACAAAAAGACTTAATTAATATATATTGCACGAAAGTATGTTATAGAATTATTAATAATATAATTTTCTACTTAAAATTTATTTACATTTTTAATTTCTCAAATGTAATCATATTTTTTTATACCACAATTTTCAATAGATCGAAAGTAAAATTCCATTTCTCATATTAAGTCGAGTAGACTACAAAGCAAATGCAAGTTAAGAATGGCATGGATTATCATGGTAAGCATGAGTTGTGTACGTGTTGACATTTCTAATATTGTCATTGTCAACTTTAATCATGTACATATTACGTAGAGAGAGTCAAAAAGGTTACTTTAACTACAGCGGTTTTTCTTGGGAATTATAAATTATTATTTTTTGAACGAAGGAACTATAAATTATTAAACATGATAAAATCACAAAATCTTCTATAAGACCAACTTATATATTATTGTTTGTGAGACTGGTCAAATTTTTCAAAAGTATTGCATTTTTTCTTATAAATTTTATAATTTTCCTCATAAATAACTATTCAACCCCTATACATTTTTGTTTAAACGTATTACATTTTTAATCAAAATGTATTATATTATTTCTTATAAATATTACATTTTCTCTCATAAATAATAATCATTTAATTAGTATTACATTATTCTTTCCACCACTAAATATTATATTTTGATTTAAAAATATTAAATTGAGTACTCACACAAATATATCTCACAGGAAACTCACCCATTAAACATATATTCCTCCAAAGACAATATTGTACGCTACGTGACAAACGTTTCTGCCTCCGTATTTATTAAAACTGACCTTCATTCATGTCCTCCACATACTAAAAGTCGCAGATTCCGTCTATATCTTCTTTTTCTTTTCTTTTAGACGACTTCGTGATGTTTTACAACTCAAAAGCATCCCGCCGTTTGCGTTAATATTTGAAAAAAACGATAACGGAAACGAAAAGTACACACCGAATTATAATTGGGTGCAATAAGGATAATGTGGGGACAATTGTTGTCCATATGTCGGGTTGACCCAGCCCCTGCTCAATTCGACAAGTGGTATTGTGGCTAAATGGTTAATGTTCACCTATTTATTATTAATTTATTTTAAATAGAATATGACAACCAGGTAGTCAAAGAATTCTATGATTAATATTGTTTGACTTACAGCAGTCACATGATGGTAAATCAATCAACAATTCTTGTTATTTTTAAATGTTCTTCTTTACAAGTTAGTATATGTTTTATACTTTCTCAATCATTTTCAGTTCAAATAATCAAAGTCTCCATGCCACCGGGTTCAATCATATGATAGATCATCCATTTAGAATAGTAGCAATGTGTCATCACACTACAAAATAGTTGGCTGGGACAATCTTTTAAAATCATTTTAAAAAAAAAAACAAATCTTTGTATCTAGCCGGAGCGGAAGAGTTATTTTTTAATTTATTTTAAATTATTAAAATATATTAAATAATTAATTTTTTAATAGTTATCACCTCGTCAGCCAAGTACATATAGTAGCACAAGTCACTTTTAAGTTAATTGCACAATTTTAGATTAGTGTTGAGAGGCTCAATTACATTTTTTTTTTTAGTTTAATAACTCAATTACAGTTTCACGTGTAGTTCGATGACCTATTCAACTCTTATTTTTAAAAAAAAATTGTGCCAAATTCTCTTCTACATTTCACTATATTTTTTTTACTACCTAACTTATAAACTATAAAACCATGCTTTCTAGCAAGAAAAATGTGTCGACTATTCAACCTTTTTCATCATTTAGTGAACCATTCAACTTAGCAACATCATGGAGGAATGCTGGTCAGTGAAAATGCTGGGAAAGAAGTATTTTTCAAAAAAAAAAAAAATGGAATAGAAAAATGCATTGTGATAATTGGTGGATTGGACAGGAATGTACGTGAATCTAGAAGTGGATGGGTTGCCATGCATGCAAGATTGAAGATTGGTAGACAGAGGTTTTGGAAGCATGCGAAAATTCCGATAATCAGTACCTAACAACTGACAATCGGGACTGGCGACTCTTCTTTTACTCTCAGTAGAATTTAGATTGTATATTCATCGTACTCAATTTGTTAAGAGTATTGTTGCAAATATTTCTATAAATACATTGTACGAATCACGGATGAGTCTTTTAACTCTTTTTTTTTTTTTAATAAATATGAAGTCTCATACTCTCATTTATTTAATTAGAATGTTGTACCTACTATTGAATTGAGTATATAAAAACATTTTCGAACAAGTTTAGTTTACTTGTTCAGTATACCGTATACCCGTATTTGTGAAAGAGACTAAGATTCGAAATTCAGTATCGGTAGTGTGAGGATTATGTCCAAATTGGGTGAATTCCTTGTGCGCACTGATATTTAGTTTGTCTACTAAGCCACTAAGTTACTAAATATTTTGTCAGGCCGGGGTGTAAGGGTTCCTTGGAGTTGAGAATTCAATTTTTTTGGGAAGAGTATATAAAAACATTCTAATTGATGCATGTATGGATTAGTTGATAAATATAAATACATCATTATAATTAATAGATATATTTACCATCTTTACTTGATAAATTAAAGTGTCTCATTATACCATAATTGTATTGAAACAAATTTTAGTAAAAATTATCTATTTCGTATAAAAATTGGAGTCCAAGTGAATAATAATACTCCGTATTTCTTCTTTAAAAAAATAATAATACTCCGTATTTAAATTTGTAGTCACAAACTCACAATTTCCAACTCCAGTCATTCAACTTGCACCGCCTCCACCTACTTCAACTTTGATTAGGTGATTACTAGAGATATTTATAATATTGATTTGCAACACTCTTTAGTACGGAGTATTATTCAATGATGCAAATAATCATCCGGAAAGATATGACCGAGCAAGTGAAGTATTTTTTTTTGTACTTATATACTACGAGTTTAATGCATATACTATTATACAAGAGCGAGATTTATTCAAAATAAAAAATATAAGATCGAAATTTATTTAGTGTACAATTTTCATTGTCACCCTAGAAAATTAGGATAAAGAATTTAACTACTTTTCCTTCAACTTTTTTTTTTGAGTACTATTAACTCCATTACAGTATAGTATATGTTCATATAGAATACACTACGTACTTTGAAAATACACAACACTGATTGGGCATGATTTCAATTTCTTCTTCAACTGGCGCTTGGGTAATGGAGACGTATTGTGTCAGAGACGATTTCGTCATCACTAGTTGCGAGTGGAGAAGCTATTGCGCAAAAATCGAGATACGAAAGGGGAGAAAGATTTAATTCGCATCATTGATCGCCTCTCATCCAATGGTGTATTAAGAATTAGTCTGTATTAAGAATTAGTCTTTATTCTTTATATTTATTGTTTATTTGTTTGCCTAGTCTTGAGGAGCAGATGTAACTTCTCCTCATTTTGTGGCCCTGTTTGCTATTTAAATACCTCTGTAAACGTTGAATAAATATCAAGATTCAGATTTTAACATGGTATCATAAGCCCTCTCTCTAACGAGAATTTTTTTTTCCCTCCCATCCCACCCTTTTTGTTTTCCACTTTCCGGTCATGGCAGCTACCAGCTCCCCAACTATTGTTCATATTCATGCTCCTAATCATTTACCAATCAAACTAACATCCTCAAACTTCCCTATCTGGAATAAACAAGTTGAGTCCACTCTTATAGGCCTGGACCTTCTGGGCTACATCACAGGAACTACTAAAGCTCCGGCCAAGTACTCTGATGAGGCTCAGACCGCGTTACACCCGGCCTACACAACCTGGTTCAGGCAAGATCACATAATCCACCCGGCCTACACAACCTGGTTCAGGCAAGATCACATAATCCTCAGTGCCATCCTTGGTAGTCTGTCAGATGTTTTGCAACCTGTTATTTCCTCCGCTGCCTCTGCATATGATGTTTTGCAACCTGTTATTTCCTCCGCTGCCTCTGCATATGATGCCTGGACTCGTTTGTCCGTTACTTGTGCCGCTACTTCACGCGGTCGCATTGTTTC
The DNA here is from genome assembly GCF_003576645.1 of Ipomoea triloba. Taxonomy (NCBI): domain Eukaryota; kingdom Viridiplantae; phylum Streptophyta; class Magnoliopsida; order Solanales; family Convolvulaceae; genus Ipomoea; species Ipomoea triloba. The sequence continues at coordinate 4,403,077 of NC_044930.1, forward strand.
ACTTAAAGCAAAGCTTGCCAGGAATCCGAGAGCAAACCGGTCGATTGATGCATATATGAGGGATATGCGTTCGATCGCCGATGATTTGGCTTTGGCCCAATCTCCGGTTTCGGAAGAGGATCTAGTTGTCCACATATTCACCCAACTTGGCGATGAATACAACTCTATAGTGGCGGCTCTTCGTGTCCGAAACGATGCCATCTCGTTTGGAGAATTACATGACGTTCTTACTGACTATGAACGTCTGTTGAAGAATAATGAGGCTACCTCACCTGTCCATATGCCGACCGCCAATGTTACCCAGAGACGGACCACTGGTTCTAACGACACTCACTCTCAAGGGTACACAAGGCGTGGGCGAGGTGGTTCGGGCTTTTCTAATGGGCGTCCATCACGGAGCTCCAGTAATCGGCCAACCAGGTATTGTAATTACTGTGATTACCCTGGTCATGACACCAAGTACTGCAGCAAGTTAGCTAAATTCCTGAAGGAAAATGGTGTACCCGTGTTCGAGCCGCAAGGCACTACGGATCCACCCCCTTCAGTTCACGCTACCTCAACTGCCAATATGCCGACTCAGTCATGGCTCATGGACTCAGGGGTTTCCCACCACACTGTGAACGATTCCCTGTCTCTTCACACGCTGTCTGACTACACAGGACCTGATGAAGTCATGTTGGGTGATGGTAAGTCCCTTCGTATATCTCACACCGGGTCAGTTTCTTTTCCCTCTAAAAGTCGGTCTCTTCACTTATCTAACGTGTTATGCGTTCCGGGTCTACAAAAGAATCTTGTTTCAGTTTCTAAACTATGTCGAACTAACTCTGTCTCGGTTGAATTCTTTGACACATACTTTGTTGTTAAGGATCGGCAATCGGGCACTCCTCTCATGCAGGGTCCGGTCGTCAGTGATGTTTACGCTCTTCCTGTCCGGCAGCCGCAACTCAATGTCACCACCAAATCTTCGTTGTCAAACTGGCACCACCAATTCGGGCATCCTAGTGTTCCAGTTTTATCGTCTCTCCTGAAAAATAATGGTGTTAATTTCACGCATAATGAACTCGCAGCATTCTATTGTAATTCCTGTCACGTGAATAAAAGCCATAAACTGCCATTCTCCTTTAGTTCAATGTCGAGTAGTCGACCGTTGCAGCTAATCTACACGGATGTGTGGAGCTCTGCAACAGTCTCGGTCGACGGGTTCAAGTATTATGTAAATTTTGTCGATCATTTTACTAAATATGTTTGGCTTTTCCAACTAAAACTTAAGTCATACGTATTTAGTGTCTTTGTTCAATTTAAATGGATGGTGGAAAATTACTTTGGCTACAAAATTGTGTCCATGTTCTCTGACAATGGTGGAGAATATTTAAAACTAATTTCAGTTTTTAATTCTCTGGGTATCTCACACTTCACTTCACCCCCCCATACACCAAAACATAATGGTCCGGCAGAGCGCCGACATAGGCACATTGTTGAGATGGGAATGTCGCTTTTTCATTATGCGTCTATACCCGTCTCGTATTGGTCCTATGCCTTTCAAACCGCAGTCTACCTAACAAATCGTATGCCCACAGCCCTCCTCGGCCATATCTCACCTTATGAGAAACTCTTTAACAAACACCCAAATTACAAAAAAATTAGACCATTTGGCTGCTTGTGTTACCCTTGGTTGAAGCCGTATTTCCCATCCAAATTAAGTCTGAAATCTTTGCCGTGTGTTTTTTTGGGATACTCGTTGAGTCAGTCAGCTTATAAATGTTTAGAAGTGTCTAGTAGGCGTCTATATGTTTCTCGTCATGTCCGGTTTGTACCTACTGTATTCCCATTCACCACCTTGGCTAAACAAGTCGTGCCTGCCAATGAAGTATCATCTCAAGCCATGCAATTAGGAGTGCCTCTGTCTTCCTTTACTCCCTATACTACAGGTATTACAGGGTTGTCTGATGCTACTGCTCTTCCGGCGTCTTTGGGAATCGCAAGAGACACAACTCCGGTCTCTACCTCGGTGGGTGTCCAGCCACCGTCGCCTGCGGTGGTTCTAGAAGCTCCCTCGCGCACACCGGTGGAGGCCAGTCGCGTCGGGAGCGGTGTGGAGCTCCGACCGACAACGCATCCGACTGCTCAGGGCTCTTCGACGACTACAGAGTCCGGAAATGCGGGCTTGCAGGTTGGGTCGGCTGGTCCAGATGTATCGCCGCCTGATGCTTTTCTAGAACAATCCTATGGTGGTCAAGATGCGGGTATGGCAGAGACGGACGCAGTGGCGACCTCGGTGGAGTCAACGGACTCCTCGCATGGGGTTTCCACGCAAGCTGCTTCTTCGCAAGTTGATGTGCCATTAATGGTGCCAGGACAGGCTGCTGTTGCTGCGCTGCCTTTACGACGTTCTCAGCGATCTCGACGACTTAATCCAAAATAGTTTGGTGAGAAATTTGTCAATTTCACAACGTCGTATCCTCTTGCTCAGACTGCCGAACCACGCACTGTAGATCAAGCACTAAAGGATGATTTGTGGCGAGCGGCTATCTCAGACGAATTCAGTGCATTGGTCAAGAACTCCACATGGAAGTTAGTGCCCCGGGCGAATCACAATGTGGTTGGCTACAAGTGGGTGTTCAGGGTGAAGCACAATGCTGATGGATCTGTAGACCGTTTCAAGGCTCGTCTAGTAGCCAAAGGTTTTTTACAGAAACCTGGGCGAGATTATTTTGAGACCTTTAGTCCGGTGGTCAAACCGGTCACGGTACGAATTATTTTAAGCATTGCCTTGTCACAGGGTTGGTCGCTACGTCAATTAGACGTGAATAATGAGTTTCTAAATGGCACCCTACACGAAGAAGTTTACATGGCCCAACCGGCAGGCTTTGTTGATTCAGGGAAGCCAGATCATGTATGTCGGTTGAGGAAGGCGATTTATGGGTTAAAACAAGCCCCCCGTGCTTGGTACCTCGAGTTGTCGTGCTTTCTAGTTTCCTTTGGTTTTAGAAAATCGGTTGCAGACACCTCTCTGTTTATTTATTGTAATGGTGCCATTTCCCTATATTTTCTAGTGTATGTCGACGATATAATCGTAACAGGCAATAATGACGACTTCACCTCGGGCTTCATCCGCAGTCTCGCAAAGCGCTTTTCTTTAAAAGATTTAGGGTCGTTGTATCACTTCTTAGGTGTGGAGGTGGTCCCTACGGCCAATGGTGTATTCCTTTCCCAAAGTCAGTATGTGGCTGACATTTTGGATCAGTTTGCAATGACGGGGGCGAAACCGGTCTCTACTCCGATGTGTACATCCGTAGATTTGGCATCCGATGTCACACCTTATGACTCCACAGCGTATCGTCGTGCCATTGGTCGCTTGCAGTATTTGGCTATTACCAGACCAGATATCTCATTCGCCGTTAATCGCCTGGCACAGTATATGGCGTCACCCACTAAAGGGCACTGGCAAGCTGTGAAGCGGGTACTGCGTTATTTGAAAGGTACACTACTCTTTGGTCTGCATTTATAGCGAAACAGTCCACTCTCTCTTGTGGCTTACTCTGATTCAGACTAGGGCGGTGCTCGTGATGGGGGGCGGTCTACAACGGCCTACTGTGTGTTTTTTGGGACTAATATTATCTCCTGGAAGTCTGTGAAACAGCGGTCAGTTTCTCGATCCTCCACTGAAGCAGAGTTCCGCGCGCTTGCTAATTCCGCTGCTGAGGTTATGTGAATTCAAAATCTGTTATGTGAACTTGGGATTCGTCTTTGTTCTACTCCGATGCTGGTCACCGACAACTTGAGTGCTTCGTATGTTTGCAAAAATCCAGTTTTTCACTCGCGTATGAAGCACTTAGCTCTGGACTACTTCTTTGTCCGTGAGCAGATTACTTCTGGCGCTTTACGTGTTAGTTATGTTCGTTCAGCTGAGCAGGTTGCTGATCTCTTAACTAAACCGCTTGGTTATCGGTTATTTGATGTGTTTCGATCCAAGCTTGGGCTCACTGACGGCGCCTCAATCTTGCGGGGGCGTATTAAGAATTAGTCTGTATTAAGAATTAGTCTTTATTCTTTATATTTATTGTTTATTTGTTTGCCTAGTCTTGAGGAGCAGATGTAACTTCTCCTCATTTTGTGGCCCTGTTTGCTATTTAAATACCTCTGTAAACGTTGAATAAAAATCAAGCTTCAGATTTTAACATTGTGTCCATAAAGCCACATGACCGCATATTTCCATAAGATCGAAAGACATATTTTCTTGTGGTTGAGAACTCATAAACTCAACTCATATCGCCAGTGATTGAGAATGATATCCAGGTCCACGGCCTTAGCAAATCGATCCTTCAAGTGAAATTTGCGCAAGGCAGAGTCAATACTTGCCGGAGCATTGTCGAGTCTGATCTTCTCCCAGAAGGCTTGTTTGTTGAAATCATAGGTCGACAGGTTTGAAATGGCTCCTTCCTCTTCTAGGCAGGGGCGGAGCCACCTTAGGGGTTAGGCTGGCCCCCCAACCCCCACTCCATCTCTACCTTCACTTTAAAATATTTTAGTAAATATATATGTATGTATATATTGATTTAGTAGGGGTAAAATAAACTTTTGGCCTCCTTTAATTTTTTTAAACAATCTATTATGTTTATATAATATGTGTATGTGTCTTGTGTTGTGATTATTGTGTCTTGTGTTATGAAATTATGTACCTTACAAGTATGAATTTTGTACCTCATCGTTTCGCCATGGTCTATAATGTCATGTGGACCCTGATCCATTATATAAATTGCCGGAGAATATTTATCTGGGCCAAAAGTTTTACTATTAGTTTCTGGGCCAAAACCCGATTCAAATATGGGCCAAGCCTATGCTATCGTAATTATATTGGAGTATTTAAAAACAAGTACCCATATGACGGCCCATTATGATATGGATGGGCCTGCTTTAGCAGTTGAGCTGAACAGAGAATCAGATCGTCCTTTTTACCGGAAAATTTCCCCGATGTCGGAAAGGTGAAATTGTTCAATGGAAGGTAATCAAGGTATTGATGTAATGGGTAACGGAATATCATAGGTACTGGTGAATAATTCTCGGAAGCCCTAGCTGTCGAGCATAAGCACATCGATTTTTTTAGTAAGGTAAAACGTAAAAGTATAAACTATAGGCAAAATCGTTTTTATGTTTTAATTTTAAGTATATTATGTCAAATTTGGTTTAATTCCATAATCAGTGGCCTTGGATGGTGTTAAACTGCGTAGTTCGGAATTAAGCGAGGCTGATATGCTAGTTTTCATAGTTTGAAGGCAATGGCCATCCATCTTTGTGTATACAGAAGAGGATGAATGAGCTGGGTCTTTTTGAAGATAGAAAAGCTACAACATAAGAATCTATTGTGAAAATTAAATAAATGAATAAATAGATTTATCAATTCTGCTTCAGTTGTGTACTGTGGTCTGTGGAACAAATCAATATGTAAAAAAGAATTGAAACTAAAAAGATGGTGATAAACAAATTGGGTAAGAGACCAAAATCATTACTTAAGTTAAAAGAAAGAATGAAGAACTAATTGCTGTCAGGGGTAGCTTTTACTCCTTTTATAGTGTCTGATTTGAATCTGTGAGGAGAAATGCTTCCCTCCAGCCATCTCAGGTGAACTTTGAGGAAACAGTCAGGTCCTTCACTTTGGCATCAGCTCATCAGGTATATCTTCCCTTCTTTTCAATGCTTTAAGGCTTGAAAATTTGCACTTGTAAGTGTGACCCTGTTGCGTTCTTGTTGAGGTCCTCTGTGTGTCTATTTTGTTATTGTGTGCAAATAGTTAGTCAGAATAAAACTTTTTTTAGGGTAATCACACACATAAAAGGGGGAAAAAGGGGGGGGGGAAGCACCTTCATACCTGGTTCATCTTGAAGTCTTTACATCTATGCCTTTTGTTGTATATCATTCAGTTGTAAATGTGGCTTCCACTCTTTCTAGCTGAGCTTTTGTATGATTGAGGTGATTTTCTGCCAAATGCTTGGCTATCTGCACAAGTGTCATAAGGTTTTGCTTGAAATAGAAACATGAATTCTCACCATTTTCTAGTGATTGTCCAAGACCCAGACGTCTGGTGGGTATGCACCTATTCTACCACTTGTCCCTGATTTTGAGTTAATTCCCACATTGTAAAGTAAGCCTTCAAGCATTGAACAGTTTATTTGTATTGTTAAGTTGGATATTGAAACTCTTGAAGAAAAATTCCGAGTGAATGAGGTTAGTTTGTGTCTTCTGTACTCTGTGTGCTCGTTTTCCTCTTTTGAACTACATAGTACCCAATCCCTCCCAAAACAATTAAAATAACAAATCCATCAACTACTCCTACCACAACGGAGACCCATTTCTTTAGACCTGAATGTTTACCATGACCCTGATCAACTTCCTTTGGCACCTTAACCATATAGCTCCATTTGCTGTCTCTTTCAATTTGCTTAACTCCTCTTACTAACCCATAAAGATAACATTCTCCCAGGTTTGCATCATCACCAATTTGTGAATATAATGCTGCAACACATGTACAGTTATCTAAACACAAATTTGCACACACTTCTTTCTTAACATTGACCTTTTTAGAATTGCTACTGAGCACACTCGTAACTCCTCGTAACTCGAGCATTTCTACCCTACTTGTATTACAGATCCCACCAGTTATCTCTTCACTGCAATCCGAAAGTAATCCATCTCCTCTTTTTATTAGCCTTATACATGAGCAGTCACTGGAGAAGGTGCAAATACCATATGGTTTACACACCAAAGGAAGATCACAAGTACTGTTGATTGCCTTGTATGAAACTTCAAACACTCCCTTGTCAGCTGAGTAGTAATAAAGTCCCAAGTTACCTGAATTGTTCCCTAGTGCTAAAAATTTTGGAGGTTCTTGTATTTTTGACCTTAATTGAGCAATTCTCCATTGTATACCATTATATATCTCTAATCCTTCTGAAGTCAATTCAACATATGTAATAGTTCGGTTATTAGAGGGCCTAAATTCCCAGTAAGAATACTTCCACTTACCAGAGTTCAGATACAATGCAAGCTTGTCATCGTGGATCTCCAGTGAATAAAATAAACTAGAGTTACTTGGGAAAGCAGTCAGCCGAGTTTTTGAACTTAGTCTCTGGCCCCAGAGCATTATATTTGTTGGGAAATTGAAACTTTGCCATTTTATCATGTTCTGGGAATCAACCAAAACTAGATTGCCTGTCCGTAGCAAGTTTAATCTCTGCATCAATACATCATATCAGATATTAGCCTTTAGTTGTCAATACAAGTGTGACATTGAACAAGTAGTTATAATTCTATCTTACCTTAACGCCTTGTCCAAAAGTTCCTGTTCGCCACCCAACACTTCCTCTCTGGCCCTTCAATCTTAGGTCTCCATTTTGTGTTAACTCAAGAATGCAGTTCTCCGTTGTGTAAAACTGTGACAAATGACCAGAACTCCATACCTTGACATCTCCAAGAAAAACATCAAGCGAGCACGTATACTTCTCATCAACTGCTTCAACGCTAATTGCAGCCTTAAAGTTGAGCACTGCTTGGTCAGTCTCCATCAGAAAAGCCCTCCCCACAAACCCTCTGCTGTATTCTATTGGTACAGCAACAGTTACTTGGTAACCAACATGAACATCAGAAGTGCAGCCACCACACGCCAGCCACTGAACGAGAAAAACAAGTATGTAGATATTCATGTGTGAGTGTTTCTCTGTCTTTTCTTCTCACATCTGGTACTCTCTTTATGTTTTGTTGCAAGTGGGCAGTGGCTTCCGCGGTGAGCTGAACTGGTGGGAACGATATACACACTACAGAAAGGATAAAGTTGGTACAGGTATAATTTGGTAGCATTAGTAGTGTCACCCCACTCCCTAAAAGTATCATACCTCTGTTATGCCGTGGTTTTGAATATGTTTAATGCAGTGGTGGGTTTGTGGTTAACAATGTGCCAGCTGATAATAATGCTATTAGTATATAGTGCTAAAAGATTGTTATATCGGAGCTGTCTGATTAAAAGATTGTTAAAGGAGGACTTTTAGAGAGAAATCAATTGATTGAGGTTGTCAAAAAGGTAATCAAATATAATAATTGATTTAACAGTGATTTATGCCCCTAGTAACCAGGGAAATTGGATCTTCTGGGCAGGTAGTGATGGAAGATGATAAGGACTTATTGTCCAGATTTTCGTTGAGGGGTCAATGTGGCTTGCCTTTTGGGTTGTGGCATGCTGACCCCTTTTGAGTGGATTTTTGAATAAGTTATGTTTTTGGATGCCACATGGGGGCCATTAAGGGAATTTTCTCCATTGCTGACTCCCATCTGGCGTGCGAGTGACGTTCACTATCTTGAAGCTACACAAATTATTACATAGAGATTCCTTTAGTAGCATTAGTGATTAGTAATGTTATAAGGTGGTCAATTTTTATCATGATTATATGTTTCCTTTAATTTATTTTATTTGTCTGATAGTATTTGGAGTAATTCTCAAGCTCACAAGTATGCTTTGTTTTTCACTTGTTTCTCCCTGACATGAGTTGAAAGTTTGCAAAATGAGGCAAATTTTCTTTTTGTACATCAAAATGCCAACTAAAAGAGCAAACTAGAAACGAAACTAAACAAAATAGACGGCTAAAACTTAAGGTGTGTATGGCTCATGGGTTTACACGCTAGGAATAAAAATTAAAATTATATTTAGTGTTTGGTTGACAACTTTTTAAAACACAACTATAGGATTTGATTACCCTTTCAATTAAAAACTTCATTCCCTAATTAAAAAAAATGTATCATTTCATCTTATTGGTAATATATTTTTTAAGTTTGGATTAGTGCTTTTAGATTTTTATTTTGATTTCTTTTTGTTCATATTGGTGCTTTGGATGTCATTGTACTAGGATTAATTGCTTTGATTTTTTGTTTTTGTATTTTTAAAATTTTTATTCCCATTATAGGGTTATACATAACCAAACATCAATATTTGTAATCATTCTAATTTCACCAATCACCATAGTGCCAAATATGCAAAATACTTTCACCAAAACTCATACCATTACCAAATATTTGATTTCGGTTCTCATGTGCGAACCAAACACACACTTAGCTTTATGTGATTCAATCCTGACAGAATTCGGAGTAGTGATGTGAAGTCGGCTATGTTGTTTTGGTTTGGCTCAGCCTATATTACATAGAGGTGAGTTAGTACAATTTTGTATACAAGACCGTGTGGTGTCGGTTCAAGCATACATGGAAGAGAGAAGGTAAGAAAGAGAAGAAAGAGTTTCATCTGTAAAATAGAGTTATAGAGTTTTTGGAACAGTAAAAATGCATATTGGAAAATGTGAACTGATATTTCTTTTTCTTTTTTATCTCGTTGGTTCATTGTTTTATTGTAAAAGTGCATTGGAGAAGTGAACAAAAGAAAGGGTTTCATCTGTTTTATTGACTCCATGTCAGCCTTCCATTTTTTTTCTTTTTCTCTTATTTCTTGCTCAACTATCTCTCTCTTATATGGCACATTAAAAACTGTGCAAAATGTGAACTGATATTGATGCTCAAATACATGAATTGTGTATATAGAGTAGGCCGCATAGGCTAGGTTTCATGTGAGTTTAGTCCATATTGGCATCTTTAATTTAAAGAAACAAGTGTCTAATATTTAAGATTACTGAAGTATTATTATACATTCATCACTCAATTCTTTCAAATTTACAATGTGATCTGTAAACTAATTAGCTTCTCACAATTTATACAAAATTTCTTAAACTCAATTCAAATTTAGTAACTCTATTCCCTTCAATCGTACTCCAACTGCTATTTCTAAGTCTATATAAACTCAGACATTTCTAGGATTTTCATCAATATGAGTTCCTTTTTTAGCCCCATAAATCCCTCAAAACTCAAAAGGCTGTCTGTGAGTCTTATTCTTACAGTAAGTTCCGTCACCCAAATTACCTTCGAGAATTATGAACCACTCCTCCTTGGGCAAACTTGGAAAAGCAAAATGATTGCTAATTGATGCTTAACCAACTACTGACAATGAAATTGTCCTTAGCTTCTTTTCTAAGCATGTCCACACAAAAAAATAATAAATAAATAAAATAAAATAAAAAAATCCATAAACAAAAATATTCCACTTGGCTTCGTAATTTTTTTTATTCATTATCCATTAATGAATTAACTAAATTTATCAAATAGATATAAAATTATCCATTCATATATATAAGAGGATTTCAGCAAATAATATCATGGACTCAATATCCATTATGCAAGGTGAAAACCCTGATATATATAGGGACAAATCCAGAGGGGACAATGAGGGCAGTTGCCCCCTTCCCTCCCCCGACTCTCACAGTTCTGAAAAATGGTGAACCAATCTTCTAGGACGATTCCAATTTGAACCGAGTTTTTTTTTTTTAAATTATGTTTTCTATTTTTAAAATAGGTCAAATTTAACAATTAAATTTTGTGGGGACTATTTTTTGTACCTTACAAGTAATTATCCTCTACTACATATATGTCATATTAACTTTCATTTGTATTCTCAGCATGCAATAAGGTAAAAAGCGACAAGTAAAAACAAATAAAATGATAATAAAGATAGTACTGTATTAAAGCTACTTTAATTTAGTTAAATTATCTGGTCAAGCTAAGCCTTTGATAATATTATCTTCCCATCCCATGTCCCAAACAATTTAGTATAGCCACCGGATTAAATATACCAAGTTGCCATTCTTAACAAAAATGAAGAAAATATTTTATTCATTAATGAATGAAATTGATGAAAAGATTGCAAGATGCCAAAACATGTTTATATGTATAAAAGCTTTACTATACATAAATAATTTATATATTATATTATACATAAAATCATGAAATTTGAAGTATCATAGTTGGTTGTTAGTGGTTGTTTATTACAAAATATCTATGGATCAAACATTGCTAGCCACATTTTAAAGTTTTCTTATTTTCCACTAAAGTTGACCAAAATTTTGGTTCTGGTCCTGTTGATACAGGTTCATTTTTAATATACTACATGTTATTTTTAGTAAGTTGACATAAATTCATTTTTAGTATAATAAAAATAAACATATAGTATACTAAAAATGACTAGCTTAACAAGATAGACTCCAGTCCAAAGTTATAGCAATCGGGGGATTTCGGGCTGGACCATGGTCCATGGGCTATACATAACTGAGAAAACCATGGAAGATAAAAGGCAAAAGAACAGTTTGGGCTTGCTAGTGACAAGATTGGGGAAATGGGCTTTTGGCTGAGAGCTCAACCGTCTTCATTAATGGAGCACGTGCAGTTTCCCGAGATGGTTTGGCGCGAGCTACTGACTACAGTACTTAGGATGCTAGTGGGCGGGCGACTCTTCGCGGGCAGATACTCACGAGCGTTTTCCGTTCATCGGAAAATTAAAAGGAAAATGAAGCCGAGCACCGACGATTGTTCTGAAACCTCCTGTGCCGCTGTGAGTTCTTTTCTTCATTTCTTGGTTTCACATTTTTCTCTTCCGCTAGATGTCAAATTAATCAATGTCTCTTTAAGCTTTGAATATTGTGAATCGTATTTGTAAGGCCTCAGAGTGATTGAATCTTTAATTTAGATTTTATTGTCTTTCGTAATTCATACTGTTAGGAAGGGTTGAATTATGTGCAGGGATTTTTGTGCGAGTAATACGAGTATTGATCTAAAGCTTCATTGTTGGCTTGTTAGGATCAATTGCCCCAAAGAAAGATATCAGATGATTTAGGGAAAAGAACTCGGTTACATATTGATCAAAATTCTGGAGATGGACAAAATTGTGATTCACATTTAGGTAGTGTTATTAGTTCTAGTCATAGGAGTATAAGGAGAACTAGAATTGACTTGGGAACTCGGTTTGAGCTACCATTAGACCAGACAGAGGGCATTGGTTCGCAGAAAATTCAAGGTTCGAAGATATTGAATTCTTTAGACCATAAGAGAGACTCTTTGCTGCCTATTAGTTTTGGGAAGAGGAGTGTGAGTTTCGGTGATAATAAGTTGAAGCTTCAGAAAGCATATTCTCCTTCAAGATTTGGTGGTACGAAGCGTAGTTTAGTTGAAGCTTTGAATATGAATGAGCCATTTGATATTTGCCTGTCTGAGAGTAGAGAAGCTGTCACTCTTGAAGCTCCTTTACGAAGAAACGTGATGGAGAAACAAAGTGATGTGGATCAGTGGATTGAAGAGAGAATCGTATTGAGACCAGGAATGGTTCTACTTAGGAAATACATCTCTCTCAGCGAACAGGTAATACTTTGGGGCTCCACTTCTCTTTGCATATCTATGAGTTGCTTGGAATTATATATCCATCAGTATGTAACTATGTGCATTGGGTATGGTTTAGGTTTCTATCGTAAAGACATGTCAAGAACTAGGTCTTGGGCCAGGTGGATTTTACCGACCTGGTTACAAAGATGGAGCAAAGCTACGTCTGCATATGATGTGTCTTGGTCTTGATTGGGATCCGCAAACAAGAAGATATAGCAAGACAAGGCAACATGACAATGCTGAGCCACCTTGTATTCCAAATGAATTCACTAGTTTAGTTTCCAGCGCCCTTCGTGATTCTCACGATTTGATCCAAAGACAATTCAAAACAAGCAGTCCAGTTGAAATACTTCCTTTGATCACTCCAGACGTATGCATTGTTAACTTCTATACAATCGAGGGGCGACTTGGTCTCCATCAGGTTCCTTATGCTTCCATATTATAGTAAAACATGTCTTTTAACTGCATCTAGTTAATGTAATCCTCCAAAAATTGATCAGATTGTTTTGTAAACACAGGATCATGATATCAATAATTCAATACATATGATGAAATAGACTTCTTTTTTAAAAAAAAAAAACTGATGAAATAGATTTCTAAAAAACATAGTTATTGAACTAACACCAATGACTTGCCAACCTCTAATACTCTATATGTTTTACTGCTTGACAGATGTAGATCTTTATGAGCCCTAGATGAATTCGTGGTTAGAGGACTCATTTCATTATTTTTTATCCACAGGATCGTGATGAAAGCCCGGAGAGTCTTAACAGTGGATTGCCTGTTGTCTCTTTTTCCATTGGCGACTCTGCTGAGTTTTTGTATGGAGATGAGAGGGATGTCCAGAAGGCTGAGAAAGTTTTCCTGAGATCGGGAGATGTGCTGATATTTGGCGGCAAATCAAGACATATTTTTCACGGGGTGACATCAATCATCCCGAGCACAGCTCCTCCTGCCTTGTCTAAAGTCACAAAGCTCCGTCCTGGGCGTCTAAACCTCACCTTCAGACATTACTAATGAAACTGCATTCACGTAAGCATTCATACTTTGGTTTTAACTTGCGTTTCCAGTATTTCCCAGAAAGGAAGCAAGCAAAAGGATAAGATTTTAGATTCTAGTGGAAAGCCTGAAGTCTTCAGTTGTAAACAAGACTTAATAACTTCTAGCTCCTGAAAACAAGAGTTTAGATGATTAGCACAAATGTTGGGGCAAAGTTCTGTATAAAGTAACTGTCTACTGCAGATTTTTTCATTTTTGTCTCCCTTTGAAAACTGATCATCAAATCCCTAGTGGATGAAATTTTTCATCTCTTTCAGTTTTTCATTTGGAATTTTATGTGTCATCATTATTCATATTCTTTGAACACTTTAGTATCTTATTAATTAATTCATTAAAGGGTTGATTTGATCTCGAGAACTTTTATAACAAAGTCTTATACTTGTACCATTAAACTATAAGATCAGCATTGATAACTTTCAATATGTTAACAATATATTATATGTCTGCAATTAACAGTTTATGTGTCTGTAGTTACCATTTTATGTGTTGTAGTTAATATATAGAATATGTCAGTTGCATACACGTATTTTAGATGAGGACCTACAATGCAAGGTAGATCCTGTTCATGGTATAATTTGCCCTAAATTTTTTTCCTTTGTCTTTTTGGCTCATTTTCAAATACAAGATCAACATTGTGTCCCAAAATTCAAAGAGAGCAATATAATAAGAAAAAGGGTGTACATGAAAAAGGTGTCTGGTTATTTTAATTGTAGCAACATGTTTTGACACATACCTTCATTTTTAAGGTAATCATTGTGTCACATCAATACCATTTTTTGTTTTTTGACAAAATTAAATGTGTTAACTATTTGGATAAGCCTTTTTGCAACGGTAAAAGACAGTTTGATGACATAAAAGTGAAGCAAATATAAACTAGGAAACAGGCATTTTAGAGGGCATAATTTGGTCTTGAGCTTTGCGGCTGCCTAAGCATCAGAGATTCAGAGTCAATTCACCGCTTCAAATACCTTCATACCATTTTTACTGCAAAATACAATATAAATTTCTATATTACTCTCGTATATCTTTATTATGTAAAGTATTTAAATCTTTATACGTATAATTTCCAACAACTTAATTCTTTTTGACAAATATTAATATTTCAAGTGATATCTTTTCCATGAAATTTAAATTCAAATTCTTCTCAATTCTTTTCTATGAACTCAATTATTAAATAAAATTTGAAGGGTGCCCTTTGTGATTGTGAAGAGCATGGGCAACCAGTAGTAGTAGTGAAGCTAAGGGACTATCATACAATAACACAACAACCGTGCGGACAGCTTTTTCTAGGCATGCGCTACACTGCAAAATTGTACCAACATTTACTTAAGGTTGTGGAAAAAATCATATTACAAGAAGTCACCTAATATAAGAACTTAAAAATTTATTTAAAAAAAAAAAATTTAACAGCGTTTAGATTACTCTTCTTTTCAATGAAGCTATTATTTGCTCGATGTCAATTAGGCCAACCCGACTAGTTCAATTGGGCTAGTTTTTCAACCCTAATCTTATAGTTTTTAGGTCAACACATCAGTTTCATACTACAATTGGCATCCGTAAGCACTTGCAACCTAATTCTTAATAAAAACTTTACACTTGTAATATTTGGTTTTAAATAAGTATGAAATGGAATACTATTTTCAAGTAGAATAGTTACTTCCTATATATCTAACTTGTCTTTAACTATTTTGTTATGTATTGTAAATATATTTCATAATAATAAATATAAATATTATTACTAGTATTGTGTGTGTATATTAGTGTGAACGATATTTTTTGTGTTTTGAGTGTGTATTCCATTCTTATTACTTCAAACATTAGAATACAATTTCTAAAGTTGATTTCTTCTCTAACTTTAGAATATTTTATCTTCAAATTGTGGTTCCACCATTACTTATGAGGGAACAAATCCATATATTAATGTTAGCAACTACCAAATTATAAATATCAATAAATATATCATCCTAAGTGGTACAAGTATGCATTTGAAATTAGCGTTTTAAATATTGATAACATTTAGTTATTTATTATTATTTTTATTGAATGTGTGCTCCAATTGCATATGATATATAATAAAATATAGAGCTAATCCACATTTTGGTCCCTTAATTATTTCTCAAATGTCATTGTAGTTCTTAGTTTTCAATTTCAACCAATTTCATCCTCAAATTATTTAAAATTTCGTGAATTAAACCCTTTCAAAGACCAAATTGACAAAATTTTAAAAATGTGAACATCACTATTTTGAACCCTAAAAGGGTTTAATTGATAAAATTTTAAACAATTCGATTATTAAATTGGTTGACATTGAAATAGACTATATTGACAGTTGAAAAATAATTGAGGGACCAAAATATTGATTTCACCTAAAATATATTTATTAATGACTATTTTCAAATATAAAAATCACACCTAAAAACTTTGTGACTAGTTAGAATAGCATCCATCTTTTTATGGCGTACCTGCATGTTTATAATATAATATTCAAAACTTTGTTGAGTTAATAACACCTAAAGTTTTTTAACATGAGAAAAATGGCCTTTTAAAATAATTATAAACAGAATATTTAAAAAAATTATTGTACTAAATGTAATTAATTTAAGTACTAAAAAGGACACGCGCAATAACCCTGCACTGCACTACAAATTGTTAGCTGTAATATGTTATGTATGCACGTGCTTAAAAGTTAAAAAAGGCAAAATTCCACTTAACAGTTAACACGTCACAACTCACAACCATTCATTCAGGAACGCAAGATTTCAAACTCCGATCTATGCGCCAAGTGAAGTGGCACTTATATTTTCACGGTTGACTTTCCCATTAACTACATTATTTTCATCACGATAAAACTATTCTTTTTGTTGTATTTTATCCCGGGGCGAAGCTACAGTGGGGGCAGCTGTGAGCTGCTCCCACTCACCACACTCCTACCACATATATAGTCATTGTATGTATATATATATATATATATATATATATATATATAGTACATGTTTTAGATATAAATATATGAAAACATATAAAGTAAACAATTGATTAGTCAGGTTGGGTGACAAATGCACGTATCATGCTACAGACTTGGGTTATTTTTGGGGATTTTAGCGACCTTCTCTAGGAGAGGGAGAAAGTAGAGAGGGTTCCTCATCCTGGTTGTTGAGGGGTTTTAGTGAGGCTATGAGGGAGAGTGGGATGTCTGACTTTGTGTTTGGGGGTTGTCAGTACACTTGAGAAAGAGGGAGGGGTACGAGTAATAGGGTTAGGGAGAAGTTAGATAGGATCTTAGTCTCCGATGGGTACGAGTAATTGGGTTAGGGAGAAGTTGGATAGGATCTTAATCTCCGATGGGTGGCGTGAGTTGTTTCCAGGAGCTAGGGCTTTGTCGGTGGAAGGTAGTAATAGTGACCATTTGCCTTTTTTTATAGTTACTCGGGCGGGGGGAGGTCGTTGACTACCTAGGAGGAGTCACTGGTTTAGAACTATTACGATAGAAATCCCGAGTGTGTGGAGGTGGCGAAGGAGGCATGGGATCGCCTACATCGGTTGGAAATCAATGCTCAACTTGGGCGGTGTGGGGAGGCAGTGTGGGATGGGGGTAATCTATTGGCGAAAGAGGAGGGGAGGGAGTTGAGGAGGTGTAAGGAAACGCTGGGTAGGTTGAGGGGCTATCGGATAAGAGAAGCTTGAGGGAGTTTGGGGAGTGTCAGACAAAGTATTTGGGGTTTCTTCAAAACCAAAATGATAACTGGAAACGAAAGGCTAATGAGAATTGGTATTCTGGCGGTGACCGGAATACTCGATTTTTCCATACCTCTGTGAATCGGCGACAAATGAGGAATGCCATTGCTCATTTGATGAATTCCAGTTGGGACTTGGTGACTGGTGAGGATGAGATGGGGGAAATTATGATTTCTTATTTTTCTCATCTTTTCAAGACAATAGAAGGGGATGACAAGCTGGTTCTGAAGTGTGTCGAGTGCACCGTGACGAAGGAGCATAATCAGGATCTTGTAAAGCCAGTCTCGGTTGAGGAGGTCAAGGCAGCGGTGTTTGCAATGCACCCAAATAAATCTTTGGGCACTGATGGTCTGTCTCCGTCTTTCTTTCAGTTGCATTGGGATGTCTTGGGTGCGGAGGTAGTTCTGTTTTGCAAAACTTTTCTTGCTTCTGGAAAATTACTTGACAATATTAATGAAACCCAAAAAATTAAAGCCCTTGAGTTAATATCTGATTTCCGCCTTATTTCACTTTGTAATGTTGTGTATCACATTCTGGCTAAAGTCCTTGCAAATAGACTTAGAGGGGTGTTGAATAGGGTGGTGTCTAGTTCTCAAAGTGCATTCATATCGGTCGTTCTATAATTGATAATGTCCTAATTGCTTTAGAAACTTACCATACTATGAGTAGGCAAAGAGGTAGTAGGGGGATTATGGGGCCCTTAAGGTTGACATGAGTAAAGCTTATGATCGGGTTGAATGAGGTTTCTTGGGAAAGTTGTTGCTAGGTATGGGTTTTAGTGAACATTGGATTTAGTTGATGAGGGAGTGTGTGTCCACTGTGACTTTCAAAGTCTTGGCAGATAGTCAGGAATGGGGGCCAGTTGTTCCGAGTAGAGGTTTGCGTCAAGGGAATCCTCTTTCCCCTTGCTTGTTTATCTTGGTGGCTGAAAGTTTGAGTGCGATGTTACATGTGCAGGAGAGGGAGGGTGGACTTCATGGGGTGAGTGTGGCTAGGGGAGCGCCAGCGATTTTCCACTTGTTTTTTGCCGATGACTGTTTGTTCTTTTTTAGGGCAAATAATCTTGAAGCGGGGCTCATTAGACATATTTTGTATGAGTATGTATGGGAAGGCTAGTGGGCAACTAGTTAATCTAAGTAAGACCTCTATTGTCTTTGAAAGGAATGTTCAATAAGAGGATAAGGAGGATGTTTGTGATAGCTTAGGGAGTTAGGGGTTCATGAACAACAGGGTAGGGGTAAGTATTTGGGTCTCCCGGGACATGTGGGGCTAAAGAAGAAAGAGATTCTGGGGTTTGTAAAAGAGAGGGTGAAAACTCGTATTTTAAATTGGGGAAATCGTTTTTTTATTGAGAGTGGGTTGGTAGGTGTTGTTAAACACGATTCTCCAAAGTATTCCTAACTATGTCATGAACTTTTTTTTTTTTTTTTTTTGTTACCTAAGGGGTTGTGTGTTGAGATCGAAAAACTTATAAATTCTTTCTGGTGGGGTTGTGAGAATAGGGGAGAAGGGGATTAGGTAGAGTGCGTGGGGGGGGGGGGATTTATGTAAGCCTAAATGTTTTTGGGGAATGCGGTTCGTAGGGTCTGGGATATGAATTTGACTATGTTAGGGAAACAAGGGTAGAAGTTTTTGACTCAAGCCGAGGCTTTGGTAACTCAAGTGTTTAAAGCTTGCTACTTTCCTAATTGCTCTTTTCTGGATGCTAGAGTGGGTTCAAATGTGTCGTTTGTGTGGTTTAGTATTCAGGAAACCCAGTTTTTGTTGCGAAAAAGGGCTTAGGTGGAGGATAAGGGATGGTAAAAAGGTGAGGGTGTGGGGGGATCCTTGGCTCCTGAATAATCACAATCCTTATGTTGAAATCCCAGAGCTTGGTTATTCGGAAAATCCTTGTGTGAGTTCCTTTTTCGTCCTTAATACTCAAAATTGGGATTATGAGTTGGTGCGGGATCTTTTCTCTCAAAGAGATTATCAACTTATTGTTAGCTTACTTACTCCTTCGGTGTGTTGTGAGGATTATTGGTTTTGGAGAGGGGGGGGTGATGCGTACACGGATTGCTTCCCGCAATAAGTGCACACTCAAGGAATCACTCAAGAACCTTTCGTGTCCAAAAGAGGATCTTACCTTGTAGACTCTTGGATTTTGAGATCCCAACTCTACAAATGCCTCACCAAACTAACAAATAATACTCTCAACCCTTAGATTATTAAGCAAGGCTAAGAATTAGAGTATTAGGAATCTAGCACTAGAATTAAGATACAAAAATAAAATTAGCTATATAATATGAGTAATAGTATTCTTTTTGGGTTTTTGGATATGTGTGTGAATATAAAGAACAAGATAAAGGGATAAACTAGCTTCTCACTAGCCTACCAAGATTGAATGCTTCTCACAAACAACCTAAACTTCAATGCACTTCTCATGCAAAGAAAAGAGAGAAATTTCACTCAAATTGAATTCTTACAAGGTGTGTCTCAAACCATTGGGTTTATGGGGTATTTATAGGGGAAAATAAGGTATTAAATATTCTAGGTCACTAATCCCACCCAAAATAAAAAATTACAACTTTGTAAAAGTAATTCCCACCCAAAATTAAAAATACAAAATAATTCCCCACCCAAAATTAAAATACAAAATAATTCCCCACCCAAAATTAAAAATACAACATTTTGCAAAAGTAATTTCCACCCAAAAATAAAAAATACAATTCTTGCAAAGTAGTTTCCCACCTAAAAAAAAATACACCTTGCAAATAATTTCACACCGGGAAATTTGATCTGATACTGAAGTCTGAATTGTCTTCAAAAGTTTTTATGTGAAAACAATTGAATAGAATTATTTTTCCAGATTGATCTTCTTCTTCACAAAAAGATGTTGGACTCCAATCTGTTTGCACAAAAGTGTTAAAAGCCTCTTGAATCTTCCTTGACTTAGATCTTGTTACCGGGCCACTCGAGACTTTTAATGGATCATTTATTTGTTGCATTCCGGTCTCATCATCCTCCCCTTCTTGAAAAAGATTCGTCCCCGAATCTGAAAATTCAAAAGGAGCTAAATCAGCAACATTAAATGTAGAAGAAACACTATGCTCACCTCGAAGATCTAATTTGTATGCATTGTCATTGATTCTTTCAAGCACTTGGAAAGGTCCATCTCCTCGAGGCATCAACTTGGACTTGCGTTGGTTTGGAAATCTGTTTTTGTTGTAGTGGATCCAAACCCAATCTCCGGGTTTAAAAATTATTGCCTTGCGTCTCTTGTTGGCCTTTTGAGCGTATTGCTCATTTTTCTTTTCAATTTGAGCTCGAACCTTGGAATGAAATTCACGAATCCCTTGAGCTTTCTTAGCAGCATCCGCACATTCCTTATCATTCACATGTAAGGGAATCAAATCTAAGGGGGTTAATGGATTAAAACCATAAGCAACCTCAAATGGTGACATATTTGTAGTGGAATGTATAGCTCGGTTATAAGCAAACTCCACATATGGTAAGCTTTCTTCCCAAGACTTGAGGTTTTTTCTAATGACTACCCTTAGAAGTTGTGTTAGAGTTCTATTCACAACTTCGGTTTGGCCATCTGTTTGTGGATGACAAGCAGTAGAGTACAAAAGTTTTGTACCAAGCTTTCCCCAAAGTATTCGCCAAAAATGACTTAGAAACTTGGCATCTTGATCGGACACAATGGTGCGTGGAATCCCATGTAAACGCACTACCTCTTTGAAGAATAAATCTGCAATATGAGAGACATCATTAGTTTTGTGACAACCAATAAAATGAGCCATTTTACTAAATCGATCAACAACAACATAGATTGAGTCATGGCCCCTTCTACTTCTAGGTAACCCTACTATTAAATCCATAGATAAATCAGTCCAGGGTTCCTTAAGAACAATTAATGGTGTGTATAACCCTTGTGGGAGAGATCGTGATTTAGCTTGTTTGCAAGTAACACATTTGCTAACAAACAATTCCACATCCCTTCTTAACTTGGGCCAAAAGAAGTGTCCATGTAGGACTTCCGGTCTCATCAGGGGGGGGGGGGAAGAGTGGGGTTTATTCGGTGAAGAGTGCTTATTACTGGGTAGCTAGTGAGGTGGGGGGGAGAGTGGCAGGACTTGAGTGGGTTGGGATGTGAAATTTACATATACCTCCAAAAGTAAGTGTTTTTTTTTAATAGAATTTGTGTACTAGGAGGCTCCCGACTAAGGATGTTCTGCTTGTAAAACATGTTAGTTGTGATCCGGTTTGCTCTTTGTGTGGGGGAGAGATTGAAAGGCAAATGAATGTAACCGTGCTATTTATACCTAGGGCACAAAGCCATTGTTCTGAAACGTGAAGGTTGAAGGGCAACATAGGAATTTTAGGTTTAGCTCTTAGGTTGATATTTTATGGTCCAAGATGAGTCAAATGATGAATATGAAGCAATGTAATGAGTGTAGGATCAGAATAGGTTCATGTTTTGGAATCAAACTTGACTATCGGGTTCACAGGTTCGTCTCAGATAGACTTTTGGTTAAAGATTTTGACTTATAAATATTTTATTCAAATAGGACTTTTGAAACCATGAATATTTATATAAGTATGGATACTAAATTATTTTGAAATCTACATATAAAATATTTTACGAATATATATATAGAGTCAATTCCTTTTTTGGTCCTAGACTTATGGTGGCAAAGACAATTTTAGTCCTCCATAAAAAAATCAGACAATTTATGGACATTGTTATTGTGACGGGGACAATTTTAGTCCTCCGTCTATATTTCCGGTTAGATGGCCATTTGAGAGAGGGCAATTGTGTCATTTCACTATATCCTTCCCTAAACGACGCCGTCCTCAGATTCCCCTTCCCTTCTCGCAGCTTTGCACAGGCCTTACCAGCATCCACCAACGGGTCATCGGAGCAACCTGTCACGAGGACCCCCCAACCTCTTTATATCGTCAAGATGTTTCGACCCGCCGTCGACGCCCAGGTTCCGGAACTCATGATCATCACCGGCACCCTTCGGCAAACACAGAACATACATCTGGTCAATCGCGTACAACGGCAAAATGGAATTGTTTTTGAGCCTCTCCTCGGATTCAGACCTAGTCTTCCCGCTGAAATAGGGATGGTGCAAGGTTATCCCCTTGATATTCAGCGGCTTGAGCTCATCCGCCGCCCTTAGCCCGGCAAAGTAAGCAAGGTTTTTGCAAAGGGGTTTCCAAGCTCAACAACATTATCTGCCTTCATCCTCTGTTCGCCGAGAAGAAGAACAAATGGAAACAGAGGAGGGAGACACCGCCACCGTTCGTCGTCGAGGAGTCCATGCTGCTGCTACCGTCGATCTGCTAAACCTACCGGAGATTCCAACCCCGTCGCTGCTGCCTTGCATAGTCGAAACCAGAGGAGGGAAGCTATTACAGTCCTGCCTCGGCCACCGGAAAAGATCATTCGCGCTGCCGTCGGAGTGCTCTGCCTCGCCGGGAAAAGGGAAAACAGGGGACGCCATTGTCCGAGCTGCTGTCGTTGCTCCGTTCGTTGCTGAGCTTCGTCGAAGGAGAAACAACCGACCGCCGTCGCCTATTGTTGCAGTCGAACCGCTTGGCAAGAGGGAGAAAGGAAGATAGATGGGAGTTTTTTTTTATGAAGACCTTGCACCATTGACAAGCAGTCAAGCTGTCGTAGCTCCGTTCGAGATCCGCGTGAAGGGAAGAAAATTATATTGAATTGTGATGAATTGACAAAATTGCCCCTCATTTAAGCAGTCAACTAACGAGATAATAGACGGAGGACTAAAATTGTCCCCGTTACAATAACAATGTCCATAAATTGTCTGATTTTTTTATGGAGGACTAAAATTGTCTTTGCCACCATAAGTCTAGGACCAAAAGAAGGAATTGGCATATATATATATATATATATATATATACACACACACACACACGAATTTATATACTTCGTGGGAATGATAATTTATAATAGGATTTATTTGGGCTTAAATAAATAAAATTTTCGCGAAAACTTTTTCGGGGTCTCACGCTAGCCCTGTGTGTTCAACAACAAACTGAGGAAGTAGCCCCTCACCTGCAACATTTCATCAGAAAACTCCATTCTCTCAAACTAGAAATCATCCAACAATATCATTATAGCATTTAAGCATCACTTATTCAACAATATAAACACATAACACCATTTATCACGTCATTTCTAAGTATCAAACAAGAAAAAGTAGGCAAATAACACATATATACAGAACATCATGGTAAAATAACATAGGTTTTGAGTTTGCATTGTTTATACCTCAAGCTAGTCTCAACCTCAAGAGTCTTCCGTTGCTAATCCCAAGTTAGATCTTTTCTTTCACCACTTCTTAAGACCCAAAAACTCAAAGCCAACACAACAACAACATATACACATACAAACACACACATAGAATCAGGAAATAGGAAGAAGAGAATGGAAGAAGAATGAAGAAGAAGGAGAAAAGAGAGAAGGAAACTTACTGGAGAATGTCTTGAAATCCTAAGCTAGCTTGGTCTCATTGTTGTCGTCTGACAAAATGAAGAAGAAGGAAAGGATGAAGACATGAAGAGGCAGATTGCATTACGATAGTATTTATAGGGGTACAAAACCCTAGATCTCCATGAGAAGAACAGCTAGGTAGGAGGGAAAAATGGGAATTTGACTCTAAACCTTTGATTATAATTTCGGGTCAAAGATTGGGTCAAATTTGGATAAAAACATAATATGATTAATATAGAAATATGATAGGTTCGTTTTGAAATCATGAGTATTTATATAAGTATTGATATTAAATTATTTGAAATTGGTATATAAAATATTTTATGAATACACACACACACACAGTTATGAATATATACGAATTTATATACTTCGTAGGAGTGAAAATTTATAATAGGGTTTATTTAGGTTTAAATAGAATTTTCGCAAAAAATAAAAATAAAAAATTCGGGGTCTCATAAGTATCTCATGATGACAATATTTTATTGGATGTATTTGATGATACTCATAAAGTTACATGCATTCCTGAGGTTGATCATATACGTTATACATGAGAAAAGGAATCTCTACCTTTAATGTCATAGCAAGATGTGATTTTGATATGTGTTTAACGTTTTTATCAGTTGGTGGGAAGGGTCAACACACGATACACAAATTTTCTTCCATGCAATTAATATACCATTAATGAACTTCCCCGAGCCGCCACAAGGTATCATATTCCTAATCCGTTTAAGTAAAGTAAAATCATATAACATTTATTTCTAAAAATTTATTGTTTTTGATTTTTAATAGGATATTATTTGGTGGATAAAGTATATCTAGATAAATCATGATATTTGGTGTCTTATTCAAAAATAAAGTATCACTAAATCAGTAAATCATTGTCAAAGACCTTGTGGTCAAGTGGCACCCGGTGTCCCAATTAACACTATCACATGGATGATGGGAGTGGGTTCAAGGAGCCTCAATGGGTTCGAGCCTTAGTGGAGGCAACTGTTGACTCATTAGCTGTTAGCTGATAGTTGTTTGGTATAATTTCTTAAGGCTGCTTTGAGTAGCCTTTTGAATTTTAGCATTTTGGAGTTACAAAAAGCTTATTAACCAAACAACTAATAGTGGTCAAATAAGCCAAAATTGGCTGATAGGCTGATTATTTACCAAATAGAAAATCGTGTGAGTACATATACATACAACAAAGATGACAAGTAGCGTAAAAAAATTGAGCAATAAGATAAGCCAGTGCAAAATAATGTGACAAAATAATAAGTAAAACATTAAAAACATAGTAAACCAAACGGAAGAAATTAAAAAGCTAAACATTGTGATATACAAACACCAAATATGACATAGTAGCATGACATAGTAATGAATACAAGGCTAGTACAAAAGGACGTGGCAATACAATAAGGAAAACATTAGTAACATAGTGAACAAAACGGAGAAAAAAGTTCTTAAAAAAAAAACGGAGAAAAAAGTTAAACATCATGCATGAGTCAATGTAAAAACACCAAAGCACAAGTCACAATAACACAAAGTTAATATAACTAGACGGAAAAATGACCATTAATTCCCTTTCACATTTAATACATACACATAATGATAAATAAAGAAAAAAAATATAACTTTATCCGGTATAAAATATATTTATATTATTACTTGGGATGGTGTATTAAAATGTTTTTTCATATTACATAAATAGAGAATTAAGGAGTAGAAAATACTCCAACTTTTTATTTGTAAAAATAGACATTGTATGATTTAAATTAACGGAGAAAAATCATTAAGAAGTTAAAAATATTTTGAAGAAATACGATAAAGCTTTTAACATTTTATATAATATAAAAATTTAAGACATTCAAAAATATCTAAGAATTTATATAAAATGGAAGTAACAATTAGATTGAAATTGTTACAATTTTTAATTGTTTGTTTCTTGTCATAATTCCTATGTGAAAAGGAGGAAGAAGAAGATATATTTTGATTAGGCTTATGGGTCTATTAAATCCTTCAATCAACCAAATTCGTATAAAAAATTAGAGAAACGGTGGTGAATGATAAAGAAATGAGATGATGGAGAAGGACTAATGATGACAAGAAGCGTGAAAATTGGAGCAATATGTGAGTGCAATGCCCGTGCGTGACAACACAAGAGGAAAATATTAGCAACATAGTAAACAAATTGGATGAAAAAAAAAAAACATCACAAGTCAATATACAACCACCAAAGATGGCAAGTAGCATAAAAATGGAGTAATGAGTATAAGATCAGCTAGTGTTGCAGTGCAAAATACGTGAAAAATAATAAGGAACTATATCAACAACATAGTAAATAAAATGGATTAAAAAAGCTAAACATCGTGAGTTAAAATATACAAATATCAAAGATGACAAGTAGTGTAAAAAACAGATTAATGAGTACAAAGCCAATGCAAAATAACGCGGCAAATTAATAAGGAAACATTAGCAACATAGTGATTTGAATGAATGAAAAAGGCTAAACACCGCATGTTAATATACAAACATCAAATGTGACAAGTAGTCTGATAGAGCAATAATTATGGCAGTGCAAAAGAGCGTGACAAAACAATAAAGAAAATATTGACAATATATTGAACAAAACCAATAAAAAACCATACACCGTGAGTTAATATACAAACACCAAAGATGGCAAGTAGCATGATTGAGCAATGAATACAAGGCTAGTACAAAACAACGTGTACAGTAAGGAAAACATGATCAACATAGTAAACAAAATAGATGAAAAAAGTTAAACACCGTGAGTTAATATACAAACAGCAAAGATGACAAGTCACGTGATGGAGCAATGAGTACAAATGCAAAATAATGTGTACAACAAGAAAAACATTAGCAACATAGTGAACATAACATAATAGATGAAAAGGCTAAACATCGTGAGTAAAATGCTGAATGCAAACATTAAAGATGACAAGTAGCGTGATGGAGCAATGATTATGCGAGTGCAAAAGAACGAACGTGACAAAACAATAAAGAAAACATTAACAACATATTAAACAAAAATGATAAAAATAAAATTAAAAAAGCTAAACACCTAAGTCAATATACAAACAACAACACACATGCATAATAACATGAAATTGAGATCACTAGGTGAAAAATGACCACTAACTCCCTTCTACACTTAATAATAATACATATAAGAATAAAGAGAGAAAAATACAACTTTATTAAGAATAAAGTACACTCACAACATCAATTACGTACAAATTTTAAAATGTTTCTTCATATCATATAAGTAGGGAGTTTATACAATACCATTTCTCACCGGAGAGTGGTCGCCTTCCCAGTGAGTCACCGGCGACCGTTCGATGGTCGCCGGTGACTTTTGTGCCGGAATATGGCCGGAGTGTGCCGGAAATTTGGCCGGAATTCTAATGACCTGTGATCACAGGTCATTAACAGGTTTATGGGTTTTTTTGCATCAAAATACAATGTTTAAGGGTTTAATTGCTACTTTAAAATGTTCAGGGGCCTAATTGACTCCTTAGGTAATATTGGAGGGCTTATTTGACCCTTTTCCCTTATAATTTTTGTTTTTGTTAAAATAGAAAATAAGAGGAATATAATATTCATTGATGATGGTATTGGCAATTCAAATTTACAAAAAGGAAGTATTAAATAATTATTGGATATGCATTTTTTCAATATTAATTTAAAATATAGTAATGAATATTGTCGAGGGCAAAGTAAGTGTAATACAGAAAACCAAGTTTTGTGTGGTCAAACTACAGCCTCCTCTGCATCAGCTGACTTCAGCCCTTAAAAGGCGTGCAAATACGTAAAATTTATACGGTGCGGAAATACGGAGTAGAAGCCGTTACAGTGTAAACGGAACAACGGAGTAAAGGAAAAAAAAAAAAAGAAAAAAAAAACCGTGCGAATTTGTTTCTCTCTCTTATATTTCACAAAATCCTCCATTTCTCTCTCTTTGGCTTCAGCAGCCGCACTGCGCTTCTTCAACTCTCTCTCTTCTCTTTCTCTTCTCCTCTTTCACTACCACCACCACCACCGTCTTCTAGGGATTCATCTTCTCGGCTTCTCCAGAAGCTTCTCTGGTGGTTCTCGAACTGGATTCCTCTCTCGTATTCCTCTCCGTCTCCCAGCGCCGCTGGTTCTCCGGCTTCGTTGATTAATCCCAAAACCTCACCGCACACATCTCACTCTCTGTATAACTTACCGGGGAATCAATCGCCGATCTTTTCCGGATTCATTTCCGCCGGGGTTGGGGGTTAGGGTTATGAGTTGCAGACCAAAATTTGTGAGATTAGGGCAAGGCTAATTGCTGGCTTGAGTTGTTGGATTTCGCTGGTTTGTTTTTGAATGGCATTGGGGGATTTGATGGCTTCCAGGTTCTCGCAGTCGTCGGCCACCGTTGTTTCCAGCCACTTGGAGGACTATGCCAATCACGAGGACGGGGAGACGGAGAGTAGCAATCCCAATAGGATTAGGGACTCTTTGGAGACTGCTCGTAGTAGCTATGCCGGCAGTGGCAGTGGTAGTGCTAGTGGTGACAATGCAACCACTTCGATGACGACGACAACCACAAGTATGGCGTATCTGCCGCAGACTATAGTCTTTTGTGAGCTTCGGCATGATGGCTTTGAAGAATGCGTGCCGTCTGGACCCTTGGAAAGTGGGCTGGTTTCCAAATGGCGTCCGAGGGATCGAGTAAGATGTGCCCCCATTGCCCTCTATTCCTTTGCATCACCTTTGTGCTGCTGCATTTATTTCACTTATTACTATTGCACATTCTGTTTTGTTTTGCTGCTTTCTTAGGTTCCATGTTCAACTCGAATATAATTTCTTCTGACTTGCCTCGTGTGTAGATTAGGCAAACATGTATATGTTGATTCTTATTGATTGCATTTTGTGAATGAATTTTTGTCTGGGGCATTTAAAGTGTTAACAAAGCAGTAAAACTAAATAAAAGAGATAATAGGCTGAAGTGCTCATGTGGCTGACTACTTGAACTATGGATATCAAACCATATTAAATCTCAATTAAGCATTATCATTGTAGGTGCCAAAAGTAAATGACACACTTCTCCCTTTCCTCCAGTGACTTACAGCAAAATATCTCAAATCGGATTCTGCCTTTGTGTTATAAGCTCTGATTATCTGCTTTATTGAGAGTGCCTTGTGAGCTGGGAGGGAATTAATATTGTTTTGCATTTGTCTGTAATATAGTTGATAAAACTACTTAGGAGATCAAATTTGTTGGAAAAATTGGGATAATGATCATTCCCATGTATCACTGTTTGGAGGCTAGGACTTACTTTTTTGGGTTGAATTTTCAAATATTGATCTTTTCAAAAATCCCTTTTTAATTTTATGCACCTTTTCTCCACGAAGGCCCTGATTGGAAATAGAGAGAGAGAGAGAAAGAGTGAGTGGTGGCTGCCATTATGGGTGCCTTCCACCCTTTTGAGAGGTATTTTTCTTTGATGTGAATATGGTATATTTTACAAGGAATTTTCATTGTTCCATCTGCACTCTATAAGTAACACTAGAATATCTCAATGAAGTATTGAAGTGATAGTTCAAGTTATGGAAAATAATTTAAATAGCAAGACACTCACTTGCTACCATTAAGTATGTTTGAATTATAAAAAAAACGTTTTAGATTGGTTGAAATAATCCTTGGTAGTTATTCTTCCTTTCATTTGACATTTGGGCTTATAATTTTAGATTAAATTATTATTATGCTTAATAAATTTGGCATGATTTGAATTCTCATAACCAAAATTTGATTTGTGGCCAATCTTTTACCAAACACCACCTCCCCCCTTTCCCCTGACACACTTTCTGGCCTACTTACATCATCTGCTATAGTTTGTATTAGATATCTTGAGCATGGTGCTTGATTGGGAGGCAAAGAGCCACCACTCTCCAATAAGGTGTATGTGATAATATAATAAGATAATATACTTTATGTCTTTCAGTATGTTTTAATGTATACTACACTATTGGTCAGGTGATGGGGAATTAGGAATCTTACCATCCTTAGGATTCCTAAACTACAAGGAACCCAATACTTGAATGATTCCTAACCTTTTTTTTTTTTTTTGAAAACAAATGATTCCTAAACTTAATTTAGGAGTATTCTAACTATTTAACAGATAGGAAGTGGATTTATGTACTAGAAATGGTCCTTGTCTTGTAATTTGTGCCAAATTGTTTGCTCTATGATTATTCATGCCTAACACTTCGAATAACCTATTTGGTACTAAGTTTCATGCTTCCTAACCACTGTTCTATGAATATTCATTAAAAATGGAAGATCTTTAGCTTGCAACCTGTGATGGTAAGTATTGAAGTATATGTTTTGGAATGAACTAGATATAATTATTGCATCTGGTTGGTTGGATATTTTCTAGACTTCTATCTAACCTAAATGATTTTTTTTTTTTGGCTTGATGCTTGTGATTCTGGAAGAGGAAAGTTTAAAGATGATGAGTCTATCAATTAAAGTAAAGATATTCTATTGGGTCAAAGATAGTCTTTGCTTGTGAATGCACATATTGTATACTGCATTGTATTGATAGGTGGACAACATTGTTAGCTTGCTCGTAATGCAATTCTTTATTTTCAGATGCCTAATGTGATATATTTTTAGCTTGTATTTTGTCTGATAGCTTTTACTCTCCGTATGATTATTATTATGGTCCATTTTAGATGCAAAAAGATGTCAATATTTTCTATGCAGTCTTGTCTTAACTCAGAGTTTTTATTGTAGATGAAAACGGGATGTGTTGCTCTTGTTTTATGCTTAAACATTAGCGTTGATCCTCCTGATGTAATCAAGATATCTCCTTGTGCCCGGATGGAGTGCTGGATTGGTAAAATGATCTCTCTAGTTCCTATTGCTTGTTTTACTTTGGTTCTGTCTGTTTGCTGACAATTCCCAGCTTTGATCAATATCTATGATTTTCCAACTTTTGTACTAAGCTAATTCTTGATCCTGAACTTTCTGGGAATGAACTTTTTAATTTTTTGATAAGAAAGAATATTAGTATATCATTAATAATGTTGTTAACTATCTGAGATATTCATGTCTCTTCATTTTTTCCTTTCCTTTGCAAAATGTTTTTGTTTTTGTTTTATTTATTTGTTTATTTTTTAAATTTCATTTTACTAGAAGAATTGCAACTCATGACCCCTCAAATTCAAACTCAGAAATTGGATTTTTCTATGAATGTTGTTTTGTTTTAGTGGGAACAATTTGAGATGTCTTCTATATCATGAAAAGGGTTATATTGTTAAAGAGGAAGAGTGAAATTTTGATGTTAATGCTTATTATCTATTACGTTTGTTCTTCAACGCCGGCATGACTAATTTTTTGCCAAATTTGGTCTATTTTTCTGACTTTTGACAGATCCATTTTCAATGGCCCCACAAAAAGCACTTGAAACAATTGGGAGGACTTTGAACCAGCAATATGAGAGATGGCAACCTAGGGTAAGAATGATGCAGTTTACATCATAAGTACTGCTTGAGAAGTCTTAGTTCTGTTATATGGTTTGTAACTTGTGAATTAATAAAAAAATGTCTATTTGCAGGCCCGCTATAAGATTTCCTTAGACCCCACTGTAGATGAAGTAAAAAAACTGTGCACAACATGTCGTAAATATGCTAAGTCAGAACGAGTGCTTTTTCACTATAATGGACATGGTGTTCCAAAGCCAACGCCAAATGGTGAAATATGGCTATTCAATAAGGTTTGTTTCTTGCCATGAACTTTTTAGGCTCTGTAAAATGTTTTTTTAATTCTTATTGGTATGGATTGTTTAGAGTTATACACAGTATATCCCTTTGCCGATCAATGACTTGGATTCTTGGTTGAGGACCCCATCAATATATGTCTTTGACTGCTCTGCTGCTGGAATGATTGTTAATGCGTTCATAGAGGCAAGTGACTAATTTTTGTTCATGAAGTGCAAACTAGTGGTTTCCTGATCTTGAATTGACAACCGCATTGCTATGTTTCTAAAACAGCTTCAGGACTGGAATGCTTCTAATTCTTCTGGGCCTTCTACGAGGGATTGCATTTTGCTTGCTGCATGTGAAGCACATGAAACCCTTCCGCAAAGTGCTGAATTTCCTGCTGATGTTTTTACTTCCTGCCTCACTACGCCCATTAAAATGGCATTGAGATGGTGACTAATTCTCAACTACATTTGTCTTTTTCTTCTTCTTCTACTTGTCATTTATTATTCTTTATGTATCACATATCTGTAGTCAGAGAGGCTGACAATAGGTGCTATTTTGATTTTGATTCTTAATAACTATCTCAATTACAGAATTGTTACCTTTGATTTTCATGCTGCATAAAGTTTTCACTTTTCACTGCCCTTCTGTTTGGGCTGCTATCATATTGAAGGGAACCTATTGAAGCGTTTTCCCTCATCGTTGAAGTGGTCCCTTTTACACCTACTTCTTGTGTCACATGCAGAGCCATATATAGCGTGGTTGGTCCCACACCCCTTTCTTGTGTGTGGCTGCCTGGATGCATATCTATTAGGATTAACAAAAGAGCTGGCATCCAAGTAGTTTCTGTTAATCAACAATTTTGTCAATAACTGAATCTATTGACAGATGCATAAATGACTAAAATTTGTTTTTTTTTTTTTTTTTTTTTTTTTTATTGAAACTGGTCCGTGTTGAACCTTCGGTTGATTCAGCGAGTGGTCTCACAGCTTCAAAGTAAAGGAGTAAACTGACTAATGTAACCTTGAGTTCTTTATTAGGAGTTGGATTTGCATAAACAAGTCCAACACTTGTTTTGCAAATATTGGACTTTAATCTCAACAAACACAGAATGAACAGATTGTTCCTCCCTTAATGATATTAAACATATAATATTTCCTTTTAAGTTTTAACCTAGAAGCAGTGTTGAATACTTGAATTGGCAAAAAGGCATAAGGCCTTTGAGTATGTGTTGTCTTAAATTTATGATACTATTGCACTGGGTTTTATTGAAGATCCTCCTGGATGATAAGCTTAGTTGTTGCTGTTATTTTTATTTTTTTTTTAAATTTATTTTTCCCCTTGTTTCCTCTAGTTCATTTCTGTCCTGTTTTCTCAATTTCTCGCTTGAATTCTATATTTTTCTCTCCATATATTAAATTGAACTGCTTATTTAAAAAATCAAGTGTAACTTGTTTGGGATGCTTCTGTTTATTTATTTAATTTATTATTTTATTTTATTTTTCATTATTAGTTATAGAGTATCTTGTAGTCTCACAATTTTCATTGTTTGGTTATTAGGTTCTGCACTCGATCGTTGTTGCGGGAGTCACTTGATTATTCTCTCATAGATAGAATTCCTGGCCGGCAAACTGATCGGAAAACACTTCTTGGGGAATTGAACTGGATATTTACAGCAGTTACGGACACAATTGCTTGGAATGTTCTTCCTCATGGTAAAGGGAAAGATTAATAATAGGGTCAGCGTGGCCATCATCTAGTTTTATTGCATGTTGATCTTTGTCTTAACCTTAAATGATTGTTGAATGTGTAGATCTGTTTCAAAGATTGTTCAGGCAAGATCTACTAGTTGCCAGTTTGTTTCGAAATTTCTTACTTGCTGAAAGAATTATGCGCTCAGCAAATTGTTCACCAGTTTCGTACCCGATGTTGCCACCTACTCATCAGCATCATATGTGGTAACTACATGTAGTTCTTAATATTGTATGTTCTTCTTCAACTTTGCATCCTCCTCATTCATTCATTTGTGTTAACACATGCTCTATAGGGATGCATGGGACATGGCTGCTGAAATATGCCTCTCTCAGCTTCCAACTTTAGTTGAGGATCCAAATACTGAGTTTCAAGTGAGAATTATCAGTTTGTTCTTCTGTTGTAAACTTGCATCCAATTTTTTCCACATTTGTTAAATTTATGCAATTCATCAAGTTTTAAATGTTTTGGAAGTATTGACTAGCAACATTTCTCTCCCAACATTGACTTCATACCTTTTTCAATTTTCAGCCTAGTTCCTTTTTCACTGAGCAGTTGACAGCTTTTGAGGTATGGCTTGATCATGGATCAGAGCACAAGAAACCTCCAGAACAGTTGCCTATTGTGCTTCAGGTAGAGTTTTTCTTCGTAATAATCAATGAGGCCCATAATTTGGTTGGTCTTGAGTAATTATGAACTTTGGTAAATTTGTTGGTATTTAAATTTGATGCTTCTGTCTCTCCCGTCCACTCCAGTTTCTTTAATGTTATTTTGATGACAAGTTTAATATTTTCATTATTTTATAACTAGTGCATATTTTGCTATGTGTGTGGTCATTTTAATCACTATTGTTTTTCTAGGGGCTTGTATGTGTAGTTTCTATCTTTTGGGGCTGTTATGATCTTATTTTGGGAAAATTGCTTTTTTGATCCCCAAGTTATGGGCCACTAGTCAAATCAATCTATGGTTGACAGGTAAATGCAAATGTGATCCACCCTTGTTCCCAATCATTGCAGTTTGAGTCCTCAAATGACACCCTCTTTTGAATCTATTGCATGGCAAATCTAAATTTAGAGGGGTAGTTTGGTAAAGGGATCCTCATTTATCAACTATCCCTTCATGAGCTATCTCTCCCAATTCATTTAGTGGTTACTGTTAAGGCTATTGTCCAAGTAAACAGACCTGCTTGGCCCAAAACTGCCTCTAGCAATGACATAGACCTGTACTTCTTGATTTTCCCTCACTGAACACCAGATGTGAACAGCCACAAGTCACAGCACCTGGCAGCTCATAACCATCATGGTACCTGGGCCATCTCAGTTACAAGTCTGTCAGGGTTTGGATTTCCAACATGTATTTTTTTTGTTAACTTTATCTCTGTCTGAGATAGTACCCAAAACCAATCTTTTCATTCATTCCCAATCCAAACCCTCTTCTGTGAAGACCCAGCATGGAGAAGACAGGGAAGAAGTTCCAAAACTCCAATTGCAGCATTTATGCTGTCATTGCAGCATTCATCACTTATTGTAGAAGTTTGGGCGATAAAGTGGAGATTCTTTTAGGTGGGAAGGAAGCAGTGTTGGTGTTGGGAGTGGCTGCAAGCCCAAGTTCATGTTTTCTTCTCTTCTTGAGAAGAAGATGAAGAATATATGCATTCACACAAAGGATGGCTGAAATGTGATATTTAATGATGCAAATGCCCCCATCAGATTAAGTTTTGCAAACTTGTGGTTAACCCATATACCCCTTTGTCGGTGGTGATATGTAAATCACAATGATTGGGAATGGAGGATGACATTTATGTTGGTCTGTGAACCAGAGATTGATTTGACTAGATGGCACATGGCAGTAACTAACCAAGATGCAAATTTCCCTTAATAGTTTGGCTATTATCGTTTTCCTTTTTCCTACTAAAGATTGAATGTCAAAACATGATCCTTAATGCCATTCTTGCTTATTGTATTTCTTAATATGGGTTCTGTGTTACCTTTAGCTTGGTAATGTATTGATTGGTGTGCAATATATGTATCTGGTTCTACTTTTTCATTTATAGGTGTTACTTAGTCAGTGCCATCGGTTTCGTGCTCTGGTACTTCTTGGAAGATTTTTGGACATGGGCCCTTGGGCTGTTGATCTGGTACATCATTATGGTTTATGGTTTTAGTTTTTTCTAGCTTCTTATTTCAATACTTTGACTAACTGTCTGCTCTTCTAGGCATTATCTGTGGGTATATTTCCATATGTTTTAAAGCTCTTGCAAACCACCACTCCAGAACTTAGGCAAATTCTTGTCTTCATATGGACAAAGATCCTTGCACTTGATAAGGTAGACATTGAAATTTCCTCTGTTGTCTATAGTCACTGTCAAATTTGTTCTTATTTTCCACATACTTAACTATATTATACCCATATTTTTTATGGTGCTCTATTTCCAACATTTCTTTTTGTTTTCCATGACGAGTGTGGTAAAAGAGAAAAATGAGAATATTATTTACATTCTGAAATATCAATATATTTGTGTTATCAGTCTTGTCAGGTTGATCTTGTGAAGGATGGTGGGCATACATATTTTACTAGATTTCTTGATAGTATTGAAGCCTATCCAGAGCAGCGTGCAATGGCTGCGTTCGTTTTGGCAGTCATTGTGGATGGTCACAGACGTGGTCAAGAAGCCTGTATTGAAGCTGGTCTTATACATGTCTGCTTAAGACATCTTCAGGGGTCGGCTCCAAATGATGCACAAACAGAACCTCTTTTCCTTCAGTGGTTGTGCCTATGTCTAGGGAAACTCTGGGAGGATTTCACTGAGGCACAAATGATAGGCCTACAGTCTGATGCACCTGCAATATTTGCACCTCTACTTGCTGCACCCCAACCTGAGGTTTGTACCAAATCATATTATTTCCCACTTTGATTTCTGCTTCCATGTTAGGAGTCTAATCAACAAGTCTTTTGGCATCAGGTCCGAGCTGCTGCTGTGTTTGCACTAGGCACTTTGCTAGACATTGGGTTTGACACCTCTAAGGATGGAGTTGGTGGCGATGAAGATTGTGATGATGATGAAAAGGTCAGGGCTGAAGTTAATATTGTTAAGAGCCTTTTGAGTGCTGTGCCTGATGGAAGCCCATTGGTTAGGGCTGAGGTTGCAGTAGGTATGCAGTATTTTGACTTTTGACCCTGTTTTCATATGGTAGAATTTTTTACTTTGTTTAAAGGCCCTGTTCACTTTCTGCTTAAAGATTTCTAGTGTTTAGTTAGTATTCTTTGATAATGTTTTGTACTTGTTTTGTTAGAGATTTTTGGCATAAAAAAAAAAAGAAGTGTTAAATATTTAATCTGTTTTGATCCTTGAAAGGTTCACTTTTACTGTTGCCTAAAGTAGAAATTCTCTAGGGAATTGCAAAGTTTAGGATGACATTTGATTGGAAGAGCCCATGTACACTGGATCTAGTCCCCACATACATGCAATTAACTTTTGTATTGTTTTATCTCATCATTGCAGCTCTGGCACGCTTTGCCTTTGGGCATAACAAGCACCTGAAGTCTGTTGCAGCCACTTATTTGAAGCCTCAAAATAACTCTGTGCTTACTTCATTGCCTTCTTTTGCTGTCAAGAGTTCAGGCAGTGGCTATACTACTCCAACCCATTATGTCCCTCATGGAAGTATCATTCCATCTCCAATTGCTCCTTTATTGAGAATTGGAGGTGAAAACCAGTCTACAGCTCGGGATGGAAGAGTGTCCACTAGCAGCCCCCTTGCTGCACCAAGTATTATGCATGGATCTCCCTTGTCTGATGATTCATCACAACATTCTGATTCTGGTTTATTAAATGATCCCATTAGCAATGGAGTTTTGAACCATACAAGGCCACTAGATAATGCATTGTATTCACAGTGTGTATTAGCAATGTGTACCCTGGCGAAGGATCCATCACCACGCATTTCGGGCCTTGGTCGTCGTGTTCTGTCCATTATTGGTATTGAACAAGTGGTTGCTAAATCTGTTAAGTCTAGTGAATTTGCAGCAGGTCCAAGCACTAGTTTAGCTGGATTGGCTCGATCGTCCTCTTGGTTTGACATGAATGGAGGTAACAAACTTGTTCATTATTACTAATTAGCCATTTCTAATAGTTTTAGATTAATGCTCTCTCCTTTTAGTCAATGTTTTGACACTTTGCCTGCTACTATATTCTTTTTGAGATTTTTTCAATTGCTGCAGCAGGACATCTGCCTTTGACATTCAGAACACCTCCTGTCAGCCCCCCTCGGGCCAGTTATATGACAGGCCTCAGGAGAGTTTGTTCGCTTGAGTTCAGACCACACTTAATAAATTCTCCAGACTCTGGGTTGGCTGACCCGCTTTTGGGCACAGCTGGATCTTCTGGAACTTCTGAGCGTAGTTTTCTTCCACAATCAACCATATACAATTGGAGTTGTGGTCACTTCTCAAAGCCACTTCTTACTCCAGCTGATGATAGTGAAGAGATAATCAGTAGAAGAGAAGAGAGGGAAAAGATGGCCCTCGACTTGATTGCAAAATGCCAACACTCTAGTAGGTCTTCTTAGTAGTGTTTTCCCATCTCCCATTTCCTTCAGTTCTCTGTAAAAGCATGTTACCCTAGTGCACATTAATGTTTCTAAAGCTTATCTTCCTTTGTCAGCTGTGAGCAAGCTACATAATCAAATTGCAAGTTGGGATACAAAATTTGAAAATGGTACCAAAACTGCCTTGTTGCAGCCATTCTCACCTTTTGTGATTGCTTCAGACGACAGTGAAAGGATCAGGTAGGAACCTCATTGACCTCTCTTTTCTTGAGGCTGTAATTGTTACTATACAATTGGACTTCTGAAACACAATATTTTCTACTAGGTAGGAACCTCTATGATTAATTAGTTAATATCTTATGAATTGGATTGGCAGTAGCAGTTGTTTAATCTAATTGGTAGTAGAAAAAAATGATCTCCATAGATGGTGCATGTAGCAGTGTCTCCCCATTTGTTGAGATATTACAATTTTATGGGACTTGAACTAAATCAGTCCAATGGCCCCAAGTCTTTAACCGTGTTTTACTGTTAGCAATAGGGATCCATTGCCTAGAATGTGTACTGTCTTGAATCCTGCTTTGGTTTTGCCAAGTTAATTTGAATTTGTGAAATGCTGTAAGTTATGAGTAGTTATGGATTTTATTATTATTATTATTTTTATTTAAGTTCTATGAATTTTCTCATATATTTACAAGCTCTAGCTCTATAAATATAATTTTTTGTATGGTTGTCATCAGGGTATGGAATTATGAGGAGGCAACCCTGCTTAACAGCTTTGATAATCACAGTTACCCTGATAAAGGAATCTCAAAGCTGTGCCTTGTGAATGAGCTTGATGAGAGTTTGCTACTTGTTGCTTCAAGTAAAACTTTTATTGCTTCATTTTACATTCAAGACTCTTTGTTGATGCAGTAATGATCAATGGTGCTGCCTCTTGCAGGTGATGGCAACATCCGCATTTGGAAGGATTATACTTCAAGAGGTCAGCAAAAGTTGGTTACTGCATTCTCTTCAATCCATGGTCACAGAGTGGGTATGCGAAGTGTGAATGCTGTGGTGGATTGGCAGCAGCAATCTGGTTGCCTGGTACATCCTGACTCTCAAATAATAGAAAATATAGAAGTTTATGTTGTTTGTGTATATAAAGCCTAGTGTATATATATATATATATAAAACATTTTTTTGCTTATTGTATAACATTTACTGGAATGTCACTAGTAGATCAATGCATCTGTGTATGCATATACATTCTGATGTCACTTATGTACGCCCTGTCATTTCTATTTTTATGTAATCTATTATTCTTCTATCAGTATGCATCGGGTGAAAATTCTTCAATCATGGCCTGGGACCTGGACAAAGAGCAGCTTGTAAATACCATTCCATCATCTTCAGATTGCAGCATTTCAGCATTGGTAGGTATTTCATAGGTCCTCCTGAATTTGTAATGATAGATTCCTGGAATAATTTTAATCATTTATATCATTAGTTTTACAATTAATTTTTTAATTTATATGTTTTCTTGTGCCTTGTGTAGTCTGCATCTCAGGTTCATGGAGGTCAATTCGCAGCTGGTTTTGTGGATGGATCTGTTAGGCTTTTTGACGTTCGAATGCCTGAAATGTAAGGCCAATTATTTTTTTCGCTCCTGTATAAGTTCATCCAACTTATATACTCCATATTAAGATGTGAAATCTACTTTTGACTATTTCAATGTCTTGGCTGGAAAGTGCTCCTTTCTAGTAAATACCTATTTGCCTCCTATCTTAAAAGCTTGTATATGGACTACTTTTGGATGAATTGATTGTTCTAATCTACTTATCTACAGCTGCTATCTGCTCTATATAGATAAATAATATGCAATGTAAACATATGCATACAATTGTTTGTGTATGTAAGAATAATTGCACAGTTGACTTGTTTGTAACTGGATCTGCATTTATGTAGGCTCATTGGTTCAACAAGACCACACACCCAAAGAGTAGAAAAAGTTGTGGGGATTGGATTTCAACCTGGACTCAATCCAGCTAAGGTGAAAAAGTTTCATTGGTATTTTGCTATAAATGGCAAATTTTGTAATGAGAAGTCATTGTATAGATGATATTTGAAGATTGTACAATACCAAGCAAACATATCTACTGTTTCATTTCAGATTGTCAGTGCATCTCAGGCGGGTGATATTCAATTCCTTGATGTGAGAAATCTGCGGGATGCATACCTAACAATTGATGCGCATAGGGGATCACTTACAGCTCTAGCTGTTCATCGGCATGCACCGCTTATAGCTAGTGGGTCAGCAAAGCAACTTATCAAGGTGTTCAACCTGGAGGGCGAGCAATTAGGCACCATACGATATTTATCAACATTCATGGCACAGAAGATTGGATCCGTTAGGTGTCTCGCATTCCATCCATACCAAGTGCTGCTTGCAGCTGGTGCTGCAGATTCCTGTGTGTCTCTCTATGCTGATGAGATATCTCCACCAAGATGAAAGCCTGAGTCTGGAAATTGAATTGAAACACCATTGTGGGGGATGGGAGTAGCAGCAAAATTGGGTTGTTGATGAATCTGCCACTCAGCATTGAATCTCTGAAGATCAGGTCGGCCATTGTATGTTATCATATTCATTGGGCCTCCAGGACAGAGTATTCCTTGAAGTTGGATGAATCTCACACTCATTGGAGGCTTATCTAATAATTTGATACATAGGTAAAGAAAGATGTAAATATGTTTTCGTCTATTTTTTCCCCCTTTTTTTGTTTGTTCTTATTAATTCCTTTCGGCTTAGTGTGCTTTTTTTTTTTTTTTGGTCAGCCCCTTTAATCTGTATAGATCACCTGCACTTATTAACATAATTTAATTTTATTTTGCAAAGCAGCTGTGGTTTTTCTGTACCCTTCCCAGGTTTTTAAAAAAAAAATCTCACTTGCCTACATTTGTGTTAATGTCATGTGCAATTCGCAGACTAGATAATATCTGCTATTTTGCATTTGTCATAAACTACTGTCCTGAGTAATCTATATGTATTCAAAGCATTTGATTGAAAATTATTTGTGATTAATAATGTCAACGAAATTGGTTTACAAACATAACCTGAGAAACATCTGCAATAGGAAACCAAATGCCTAACCACTGAGATATCTAAATACCATTAACAGTAGCCATAAAAAAACCTATGAACCCCTGGCACAAAATACGCACTAATTGTGCAATGGCCACAAACTCAATCAATCTTAAGTTATTCCCCTGCATACAAACGAAAAAAAAGAGACATTCCACCCCCATTTACATAAATATTGACAGAATTATATATGGCTGGTATGTGATATATGAATGTGTTTCACTTGTGCCCTGAAATCCAACTTTGGTTGTTTTCCCCAGACATACCAGCAGATGAGTTGCTTGTTGCCTTGAATCTCTGGTCCTCGTTACCAAAAACATTAAGATCTTCAAACAGCCTATAAGATGGAATAAACGTTTTTTGTGCAGCAGCAGCTGGGGGATTTGTTGCAGAGTTGACACCGATCCTTGCACCTCCATTAATTGCTGTAGTATTGCTTCCTCCTGCTGGGAATGAGTTGACTTGTTTTACAGGTGTGGGCATGCTTGTAGTGGCTGGTAGAGTTGAGGGCATGTAAGGTGCCCTAGATGATGGATTTGGGTTGCTGAAATAACCAGGAGTTGCAGCCCAAGGCGGAGGGGGGTAAGCCGAGTACTGAGGGAATTGAGGTTGAGGTTGCGGGCGTATCTGATATTGGAATTGACCATTATGTTGAGGTTGAGGTTGTGGTTGTGCTTGGTATTGAAGATGACCATTAGGTCGAGGTTGTTGTAATTGAGGTTGAGGCTGAGGCTGGGGCTGGGGCTGAGACCGAGCCCAGGGCGCTACATAACTGTTGAATGTCTGGCTCTGATATCCAGGGTAAGGCTCGGATGAGGTATGCGAGTTCTCTTGATTGGTAGTAGAAACTGACCTCTGATTTACATTTTGTGCAGGAGTTTGAGGTGCCTGTGGAGACACAGTTGACAAGGTTATGCTCAAGAGCTCGATTATATCTTGCTCATTTGTGGTCTTGGCAGGTGCAGGAGGGTCACGAAGAACCAACGCACTGCTCATGGCTGGATCCGAAGACACTCCTTGGGATGTTATCGTGCCGGTAGTACTAACACCTTCATTTGTTTGAGGAGTTTTTGAATGCCTGCATTTGCGTGATACTATCTTAGAACAAAACGAAAATAAAAGATAAAACAACAGAGAAAATACAGCCCAGCAGAATCCCCCTTCGGACAGAATATCAAGAACTACCTTCGGGCCAACTGAGCAAAGTCGTCTTCTTCATCTTCCTCTTCATCTAAACAATTTGGTATTGCAGCAACAGGAGCAGCGGGTTTAGTATCCGGTGGTGTACTAGATCCTTCAGCTATTTTTTGGTCAGGCTTGTGCGTCTCGATTGATGGCCGATTGACGGGAGAGGCAGGATTTGGAAGTACGGTGCCAGAAGCTATAGCATCATGTTGTGCAAGCACGCTTTGTAGACTATCGTTTAATTCAAGACCCTGTGCTAGAAGATTTTCATCCCTGAAACAATAGAAATAAATTCAGATACTATAGATCCTAGTTACTAAACCTTTACCGAACAGCAAAATGGCATTGTTTATTTGTTTTGATAAAAATAAAAGATTGAATTTTCACAACAGCCTTCTTAAGCACCAGAAAATTAAAAAAAGTTGAAAGCCTCTCAACACGGGAAAGAGAATTTACCCAGTTGTGGCTAACATCTGCATTAGTTTCTTTTGATTGGCCCGACAACGGTCAACAAGATCAACTATAACTTCATCTTTTACAGCCTAGAAAATAAAAACGAAAAGAAAG
Organism: Ipomoea triloba; assembly: GCF_003576645.1. Classification (NCBI taxonomy): domain Eukaryota; kingdom Viridiplantae; phylum Streptophyta; class Magnoliopsida; order Solanales; family Convolvulaceae; genus Ipomoea; species Ipomoea triloba. The sequence continues at coordinate 4,445,590 of NC_044930.1, forward strand.
TAAGGACCTTATGTGGAATTAAATATCAGATTAGAGAGAAAAGGTTCGTGCACTTACTGCAGAATCTCCAGGATTCACGGCTTGCAGCATGTCAGCTAAAAGATCCAGAACATCCCGCATTGAACTTACAGTTGATAAACTGTATTCACGAGAAAATTAGAGTAAATATACGACAATACGGATCACAATATGCACATAGAATCCAAATTAGTTTTTACCTTAAATTTTCCACCTCAGCTGCCATGGCTTCATCGAGTCTCGTTGAAGAGTTGCTTGGCATTCCATAACCCGGTTGAGGCAGTCTAGGCCCCGCGTGTGTTGCAGGTGGAGTAAAAATCGGAGCTGTATCGCGAGAACGCTGGGGAAATTGCACACCAGAACGCTGCAACAAGTTTCAAAATCAAGAATGAGAATCATTATCCATAAGTTTCAAACAGTCCTTAGCCACAGATTTAAACTCATTATTACCTATAAAACTTTGCAATATTGATTATTGAATGGCTTTATCATTCATAAAAGAAAACAAATCGTTTTAATAATTCACTGGACCCTGTCTCCCATCTGTTTCTGATTGATCTCTCTCACATAGTACGCTCCACAAGGCAATAGACGCAACACAAACACACCACACACATAATGTTTTGTATTGAATAGTCAATCATCTAAAATCACAAACTTGCGACCCACACAAATTTCTAAACTAAAAAATCAAGCATCGAAAACTCACCCTCAGTTCTTCGTAAGCCCAATAATACTGCGAATATTTTCCTCCAGGACCACCAAATGCCTCTTGCCAAGAGTCGAGCAGTACTAGGATTTTATCCCTCACATTCATATCAGTCTGCAAATCCATCAAGTTTTTACGAATTGCGTTTGATTGATCTCAAAGCAAATGGTAAAATGCAAAACTAAAGCAACATAGTACAACAAAGCTACCTTTCTTCATCTGAATTATGAATATACAAGTACACGCAAGTGAAGTATTGAACCCACCCATAAATAAAGCACAAAAACCCAAAATCAGCTGATTGATTCTAAGATAGTCAAGAAAATTTCAACTTTTCAAGTCACGCTGCTGTCTATACACGAGATATTCTTAAACCAAACCTCAAAGAATATCAAAGTGAAACATAAATTATGGCAAAAAAGTCACACATATACTCAAACTATGATCCCATAGAATACCAAAACGAAACTTGCTTGCCTTCTTCTTTACAATTTTGACCATATCTTGCAGGATATTTCTCTCTGCAATTTGGAAGTGCACATTATCCCCGCAGTTCTTCACCATTGTCTCCAGCAGCTAAAGGGAAGGCACAGAGAACAGTTAACAAGGCATGAATATTGAACAGTGGAAGCAACTACTTTATAGTTGAAGTTCATCAATAGATTTCAATTCTACACAGCACACTAATATGAAACAAACTAAACCCAAATATTTGTTTGACAAGAAATATTTTACCGTCAAAGAAAGTAGCTGCACTTTAGGATTCTTGTGCTGCAACCTTTTCTTCAAGGTTTTTACCACATCTTTGCCTAACCTGAAAATTGGAGCAACAGATAGATTCCAACTTAATGATTATTGGCTACTCAATCCTTTGTCAAACAAATTTGCTAAGAGAAACATAAAACAAGGATAAATAGAAAACATCTTTTGGTCAACAAGGGCAACAGAAACTCCAAACTCATAGAAATTATGGCAATCATCATAATTATATAAATAAATAGATAAATAGATACCCTTTTTCTCCATCAACTTCAGAAAAAAAAAAAAATCCATGCAAAATCAGCTATGAAATTCAAGATTTAGTGATTATATATGCAAACATGCACAAACAATTTCCAGTTAATTACCCTTGCTAGAGCCCCAGGGAGAAAAGAAAGGGAAACAAAAAAGTCAACTTTTTTCCCAGAAGAAAAAAAGGGGGGATTTTAGAGCTTGGGGACATGAAAAGAAAAGAGAAAACAGAAAATACCAATGGTTGGAATTGATGGTATCGCAAATTTCAATATTGAGAGTCCAATCCGGGCCGATCAGGAACTCGCTTGTGGCCTTCTCTACTCGCACCACAACTGAAGACGACGCCGAAGACGAAGACGAAGACGACGGTGACGCAAAGGATGATATCATCTTTCTTTCTTTCTCCCACAAGCACACACAAAATTTATTATTTTTTTTCTAAATTATCTGCACAAAAGCTCTGTTCTATCTTCTGGGCCTTCTGATTCTTCTTGTTCTTGTTCTGGGTTGTTGTTATTTTCTCGGGAAAATTTGCAGAATCATTTTCTTTCCCCGAGAAAGTTTTCTCCTATTCTTGTTTCGCTATGGGAGCTGGAGCTTTCTTTGTACCTTCTTTTCTTCCCTTCTCTATATGCCTACTTTGCCTTTTCCACTTTTATTTTTCTTATTATTTCTTCTTTTTTTTCCCGGAATTTTCGTAACCTTTTCTCTTTCTTTTTCTTTTTATTAATAATTCCACCCAAATTCCTTTCCCTGTCTTCTTTTCTATTTAATCCAATTTTCTAACATTTTTTTTAATCTGCCTAAATTAAATTAAACTATTTTTATCAATAAAATCACAATAATATGAATAATTTATCTTTCCCATCATTCTTTTTGTTTTTCTATTTTAGGTGTAGCTTAGGTTCTCACTATCTGACATAGTGATTAATCTCTTTGTTGAATTGTAGACACTTCTATTGGGTGTGACAGTTGACATGGAGATTTAAGATTGTTACATACTCAAAGTTAAGGATCGAATCCGTGACCTTTGCTTTTCTTTCAATCCCTCAATTTAGGTTGAATGACAATGATATACTTGATAGAAATAAAAGCCTAATAATTCAGAGTGATTGATAAACAAGATATTAATAAAATTGTAAAGTTATACTGCAATATTTTTGAAATATATATAAATGATTACCGGTCAGACTACTCCAATACCCATCGAACCAACTTGTACCTGATTGATTAATACATTTTCATCTCCTAATCTTTATTATCATAGTGTAACTTTACACTTTTAATCCAGTCTAATTTACGATTTATATTTTAATAAATTGAAGCATGAGGATAGAAAAGATGGGTGAAAAGGCAAATGATGGGAAGGAGAAAAGAAAAGTATGCTAAAAATGTCTTTTTCTTACCGGCAAATGCCATTGATTTGTCAAATGTGGATCCTCCTTACAAAATTACAAAACTTTTTTCTTTTTCTTAATAAATAAGCTCAGATTGCCACGCCTATGGAGGTGATAACGAAGGACATCGCAATAACTGCAACAACAAAGACAATGTGCAGAACTTTACCACACACCAACAGTAAAAATGTCGATTTTTATTTAAGAATATAAAAATATGATATATTTTGTATTAATTATATTATTGGAGCGTATTAGGTAATTTATTAATTGTTATAAAATCAGAATAGCATCAATCATACATCCTAGTTGGGGCTATTATTATTATTATTATTATTATTATTATTATTTTGAGGATATTATTATTATTATTATTATTCAGTGAATTATATATGAAGAATATGGTTAATTTAAAACAAGTGGATTACTGTAAAGCGAGGGTATAGTTTCCCAGTCAACTCACGGGACTTGAAAAGTCGTAAATACCAACTTAAAAGGTAATGGTCTATTCACTCTATTGGTCTACAAAGGAATACTCAACATTGACTGGTCTGCTTAGTTTTGTTTCTATACCTAATTTTGCAGCATCTCACCATAGGGTGCAAATTTTGATGAAAAATTACTTAATTGATTCCACTCACAAAATTCAATTAATTGTTTCTTAGAACATTATTTATGTTCACTGGCACAAGTAATTCTTTTTAAAACATTGTGGAGCCCACTCAAAATCAGATCCTCTTATAAATGCGATTCTTTTTTCTCTTTCTTCTTCCATCTCCTCCAGCTCATCTATCCCTTTTTTCATGTGTGCAAAAAATTCTCCTAAAAATTATTGGCGAGGACGCTCTTATTTAAAGTATTTTAGTTTGATTAATGCTGTGATGAGTTATAAGATATACCCGTTAGCCCTATAACTCGACTGACTAGTTGGAGCATTTTGCGTCGCTAGACTATCAAGTAGTTGTGGACTATGCTGGGTAGCTAGATGCTATGACTGATTGATGATGGATGAGCCATTTTAAAAGACAGTCGACTAGTTTACCTAGGTATTTCATCCTCCTAATCAGGGTTCACCATGTAGACCCACTTGTTATAGTTCATTATACCCATAACCACCTTATTGTAATATAAATAGGTTAAACATTCTCGTTCATGGGATCATCTGCTACTCAATTACTTGTATTAGTATACCTCCTTATGAAACTGCTCTAGCTCTGGTTAGACCAATTGAGTGAGACTGCTCTAATTCTGGTTAGATCAATTAACCGGACTCTTCAGAAATTATCAATACATTCATCTCTGATAAATCCTATCATAACATATCTCAAACCTAATCCAATATAATCCACGCTATATTATACTTTTTAAGAATTTTAATTACGAACATTTTAAACTAGAATTAGTTGGAGTAAAGGTTGAGAAATAAATAGAAAGAAGACACGTAAATAAATAGTGTAAGGACAGGGAAGGGATTGTGTGGTTTAGGAAGCAAGATGGGGTTATCTTTAATGACAAAGTTGGACCAACCGGGTGGGATTACTTTACCATATGATGATATGAAAATGACACAATAATTTCTTCCCACCATGGCTTTCCTCTTCTGTTTAAAATAAAGCTAATCTGTGGGGGAACCTGCTTTGATCATTAATAATCATCATTATACTTAATTAATGAGCTGGAATCGTATTAGAGGTTGGGACTAAATTTATTATATTCACATCAATCAATCACAAACCTTTGACCTTGTTTTTTAGACACAATAAACATATAATTTACGGAGTATTATATTACTTATGGAATATATATTTAGGATTCGTAATAATTAAATAAATATACATACGGAGTATTATCAATGAAGATTTTATCAAATACACAAGATTATATGACATTATGTAAGGTCAAATGATATTTAGTTTCGGTTTAATTCAATAAGAATGTTGTATTTATTTGATTAGGTTAAAGTTTGTTGGGTCAAAATAACATGTTGGAGGGCATGGTCTTTATAGTAAGAGATGAATAAGGAGTAGTAACTTCTGATTTTTTAATATAGATCAGGTCTACATTGCAATGTAAATTATAAACATACATTTTCCATTTTTGCTTTAAAAAAAATACATTTTTATTTTTAATATATTGAAAATTTATTATATATATACTGCATATTCAATTTTTGAAAGTTAATAAGGTTTATTTTTTGTATACTATCTAAAAACGAACATTTTCAATATATTAAAAAATAACATTCAATATACTAAAAATAAACATACATTTATTAATGGTTCACTTTCTAATGTAGACCATGGTCCATAGTATAATTTGTCTAGATTTGCTGCAAGTATATTTTATATCAAAAAATGAAAAATATTGAATTAAATATTCTCTAATGAATTTACGTTCTTAAACATATTTCATTTTAAACTCGTAGTGGAATTAGCTAATTCACGAGTAGAAAATAAATATAAAGAGTTTTATTATATCTGTTTAAGATGTAAAAGATTACAAGTTATATCTAAAAGTTAGGAAAAAATAACTATTTTCTTTTAAATAAAAGAGTAAAACATACATACAAAAAACAAGAACGGAATAAAGAATTTTTAAAGTTAAAAATGAGTAAGCTAGTTATATACTTATATAAGGATGCTTGAAATGGTGTATGTATATTGACAATTCAAACCCATATTTTTATTTGATTTTGTACACATAAATCACAATGTTACATAACAAAATATTGTAACTATAGCTTATTGGCCTTCTTAGTTTAAACTAGTCAGCTATAGTTTATGGGTAGGTAAATATTCTTTGACACCTAACTGACCTAAGAAAAAATAAAATTTACTCAATATACACCTTTAAATAATGGGTGCGAGTTTCTCTCGTTATTCGATGTTATCATAAAAAATGATATGGGAGTATGGGTTGATATAGGGCTAATTCCGCAGTCCAATAAAACAAGAATGTACAACTGTATACTGTAGATGGTTATCCAAAGTGTGATACAACAAGCACTAGCTTATAAAGGTTGACAACCAAGATTGTCAGTGGGCATATCATAGCCCTCCATTCTCTACATAAATGCTCAAAACATGCTGCCAAAATCTCTACTTATTGGGGTTTCCAATTCCACTTTTTCACATCTTGTGACTACCCCCAAAAAACATACAAATCTAAGGCCTACCTGCCTAGCCTAATTAGCTTCTTGTGACTTGTGACGACCACTCCCAGGTTTTTCTTTCAGTGTTGAATGTGATGTTTGAGAATAATAATGTTTTCTGACATTCAATTTAATCTGTATGATATGATGATGTTGTTGTTGTTCTTTGCAGGACTGAGCCATAACGGTTATAATGATAACGACAATTATCGCCGAACAAGACACAACTTGAAGCTTTGTGTGGTTCGTTTGGGATAACAAAAATATGAAAAAGGATCATTACATTCAAATTGAATTGGGCCATACAGTTAGAATTATTGGAGTCATGGATAGTTTTATGGAGTTCCAGTTTAAGTTTCACTTGAGAATGTAGTCGAGGTGTAACTGAAACTATCCAACTATTTCAATTTCATGCGTTACTTTTATCAGATACTTATCTTTTTGTTGAAATTGTTACAATTGCTCCAATAACAATTCATCAAAATGACTATCAGTGAAAAATGGTTGCAGTAGTCGACCGCCCCACAAAAAAGTACCAAGAAGCAAAGGAATAATAATTTAACCCTCAAAATTATAAGCATATAATGGACTAGGCAAACCAAAAAGAAATTCTAGTTGTCCCGAAAGAGATGATCGAGTGTGTGAATCATTATTCTCATATCAGAATGTCATAAGTTTGATTATTGTCATCAACAACCCTTGGCCAAGCTCATTGTACATATAGTCTTTATAATGCGATTTATCACCCTTATATAGTTTATAAGCTATTACACATGAGTATGATTTACTCAATACACATTATCAGATTAAAAAAAAAAAAATCTCAACTGTAAAATCTTCAATAATTTGGATTCCAAATAAGGATTTGTGGCCAACACCATGAAAAGGCCGGCTTTAAGTCCTCAAAAATGGGCCTCCGAAAATCTTCTATAAGTCCATTAGGAAGTGGATTGAAGCTCTTAATCCATAATGGGCAAGCAACAACTAGCTTCTAATCCGCAAATCTAAATCTACAATCTACATGCATACAATATGAAACCTAATAAGAGCTAATAAAGTTAGAGCAGAAAACAAAAAATGTTAGTATAATTGTTTGTTGAAATGAATAGTTAATATAATTTTGATTTTAGTATTTTAGTTCCCCTAATAGACTTAACTTTATTGACTCTTATTAGATTAGTAGATTTCAATATACCATTTTAATAATTTGTGAGATGTGTTTGAGGTATTTCAAAAAATAAAAGAAAAAAATCGAACACTACAAACACATTTAGGAGATGTATTTGAAGCTTGGTCAAAAGCATAAACACATCTCTCAAACACGTTTATCCCAGATTTAAAAGTTATCTATTTTTATCTACTCATTTAAAAAAATTCCTCATCTCAGTCAAAAACCTAACTAGTTATGAGTGTGTAATGAACTCATGAACATTTTATAAGATTCTCAAGTTTGGGTTGGTCCGTGAAAATGGACTAAAAACTAACAGTAAACGCTATTTTAAATGAAGTTATATATACAGTCGTGAAAGTTAAACACATTCTTGGAAAATGTAAAGATTACCTAAAATGAATATAATATTGGATAGTGGCCGGTTAAGACTTAAGAGTTTTGCTTAATCTTCCATTTGAGATTATGAAGAGAAAGTATACATACTTTGCAGGCTATCTTAGTGCAGGCTTTGCAAAAGCGGCATTATATTGCCCACCAATGCATACAATAATCAATGCAATCTCGCAGAATGAGATTTGGGGATGCATGCATGCAAATGTGGGAGAAATTAAAATTAGGGAATGAAAATAATAGTATGAATATGGGGGGATGAAGAAAGACCAAAACACGGCGATCTTGCATTAGTTCACTGATTCAAACTAAGAAGACCAATAGGTCACTTCCACCGGGAGTCGAACTTGTAAGCAAGTTAATATATAGCCTGATCAATTTAACTGGAATTGTCCTGTCCAAACACAAACATTCATCCAACTCTTTTAACCATTAAAATAAAGGATTATTAAATATAAGAAATAAAAAAATCAAACACAAACACACGCATGTTGCATATATCCTATGCAGTTTAGCCCAAGGGTCATATAAATGGCTGGGATCTATAAATTAAAGAATTGAAACTCAACATTCAAAATCATTGAAGTGGACATATTACAAGTGATAACCATAGTTCAAAGTCTCTGTGAGAAAGCAAAACATTCATCTCCACAGGGTAAAAGTAAAATCGCGAAAAAGATGCAGAGATGGAGATCGAAGATTGCAACTTACTAATAGACGAAACAATGTTTCTCCAACCAAACATCAACCTGGGATATGATTCTGGAACATTCGGCTTCCGAGTGCTCTCTGTAATGATGGATAACATGAAAATTAAATTGTTACAACTACATAACACAACTGTGGCCACTCACTCACCTACTAAGATTAGATCAGGGAAAAAGTGCTCCATTTCCTCCCTTCTTGCTTGTAGACATATCCATAATTCTACATGAGTAAATACATCATATATGGGCGACACTTGCTAATTGCTATATGTTTATCCAATTTTCTACATCATTCTCTTCACAATCATCCGAATTATTTTAACTGTAATTCTCAGCAGATGAACAATCAAAAACAAGTGTCAAATCAACTTAAATTTTCTTGAATTTAGATATTTCCAGTTTCGACAAGAATTACCTGCAAGGCTGCGACAGAGATCTGCTGAGTGGAGAGGGTTTCGGGCAGCAATCCTGCGAATCCATTAGTAATAAGGTCGAGTGATCACGATGGCGAAGGCAGGCACATGAAGTACTAACTCATTGAGCCAGTTGAAGCACACAATGCACCATATCTATGGATTACATGTGGCAACCATATGGCTAACATTAAGCTTCGGGTTAAAGTGCATGAGTTAGTAATGCACGTGCCCTGCTTCTCCATCTTGCTCAACTAGCCTTGTCGTTCCACAATTCTCCAAGTCTCCAAGACCTGTATACAAGGCTAAAATGTCCGGTTATTAGGGAAGGATATATAAATTGAGAGAGATGTGGGAAAGAGGCTAAGGTAATAGGAATATTTGGAATTTGGAAACCACATGTGGTACACTCTCACCTAGCTCACATTTATAACCATAAGGTCCAACACAAACAGAGGTCTTATGTTCAAAGGCATGGCTCTGTGGGCTTTTTAGGCGTAAAAGAAGAGCTAAAATATTCAGTTGTATGGGGGACCCTCAACAAATTGCAAACTTAGAAAGTTATGTGAATGGCCAAGTACCTTGTGGTTTGATGGCATCACTGTTATCTCAGGTTCGAGTCCCATCCCAATCAAGGATGTTGGCATTATCATGTTGTTTGAGCAGATACCACCCCACCATACCATTACCATGCGATCAATGTAATACAAATGCCTTCCATTTTTCTCCAAAGTACTTTTATCGGCTCTGCAACGTTGCTAAATGGTCTGTGTTGCTAGCACCTGAACTGTACAATACTGGATGTGTTTTCTGGAAATGGTCCTTGGCCTATAGATGCAATAACAGATAGCCATGTTACTTAAAAAGTATTTTAAGTAATGCATATTTTGGTTTAGTTCAGAAAGGATATAGCGAGAAAATTAAGTCCTTAATTACTAGTTACAAGAAGATGGGGATCAATAAACAAGATTTAACCCTTCATGACAATCCCACTTTCTCATTGGACCCATGGTGAAAAAGACGTGGAAAACAAAAGTGAAACTAAGGATCAAGACTAGTCCTAATCAATTATGATAGATGACCTTCAGCTGCTCACCAGTCACCACTGAACGTGCTCACTAATAGCCGTATAGTTGCTGTCCTACATTAAGCAACCGGTTCTGGAAATAATCACCACAACACGTAATTTCCATATAAGCTGGAAAATGTGCATTTTCAGTAAATAAATTGCAATGAAAAACACAGATGAAATTACCTATATACACAACACTCTGGATTGGTGTACAGAAATAGATGTTTCAAAATGAAAATTCTATATATTATGAAAAGCAGACATCATAATCGTGAAAATAATAACTGCCTCAGCGGGGACCTGTTTGAAAGTGAAAAGACCCTTCCTAGGATATATTGCCACTACTTGCAAGTTGCATAGTAGTACTCAAGATTGCGATAAGTGATTCTATATGCAATATCTTATGACAAGCACGTTAGTGGTGAAAATATGCTTTCAATATATTACTGATGTGATCTAAAACACTGTAAAGACTAAAAAGACCTGATCTGAATTTACTCCTGATCTAATTAACTAATAATAGTAGGAAAACCTCTATAAACACATGAACTGATTCTCCAAGAATTGGCCATAGATGCTTCTTCCTGGAATTCAAGTACAGAGTATTAATTTTCTAGTCTTCAGGTTATCCTAGAATGCTAGGCACTCTTCCTAGTGTTTAGTGGATACAAAGAGGATAACTTTTGCAAGACAACATCAATCCTTAAATTTAATTTAGTATCGAACCATCAAGTAGCTGCATATTGCTATACTGCACATTGTTGGTTTCCTAGTGCAGGGCCTGCACAATTCTGCACATGTGCACCTACAAGAGAGATTGGACACTGTGGCGTGAGCCTGTGAGTAGACATTCCACATTCTCCAAGAAGGATTACGAGAATCTTGCAGCACTTTAGAAAACAAGCACTACTATCTCATTTGCCACAATTTTTTTTTCCCTGGTCCAGGCAAGACAAAGGCAGAGGCTAAAAGGTGGATGGTGGGAATAAACAAGCACTTCTTTTTGTTCTCACTAGCCTGTCCTAACATGTGTCCTAATGGCTAATACACCTCTCCAACTTTTCTGAATGCCTATATGTATGTGGAAAATGGAAACCAGTGAATCCTATTTGTGTGCTTAACACGTGTGGAAAGCATACATGTTTTATGTCGTAGCCACTAAACTGTTATTGTATTGGAGAAGAATGCCTGGAAAATTTGGCACTATGCTACTATCAATTTATTATATCGAGTCCATTAACATAACAACTTTCTCAATTCATAGCCCTCGGCAGGATGGGAACTCCATCCATCCAAGTGTGTACGACTTTTTCCATCTCCTTTATGCTAAAAACAACACATTAAGAGCATATCATCAAGCAGGCTTTCCAATGGCAGAGATACAAGTAGGATACAGTGATGCAAAGAATGTATATTATATTGACGAAGAATGGCAACCAATTGCAGCCAGATCCTAAGAATGTCTCTGCACCAGTGTAAGCTAATTAATTAAGAGATGTTATTTTCAAAACTATGCTTAGCATTAGAAAATCCAAGAGAAATAGTTTTCATTATGAAAAGCAGTCTTAGTGGCTAATGATGTGGTCCCCCGTGCAAAACACCATGGATTAATTAAAAGGGTAGAGACAAGCACAGAAGTAGGTAGAAGGAACCATTTAACATCCTAATAGAATGGTACATCACTTCAAATCATTAAAGCTAATATACGGAAGCAAATAATAATTGGATTAAGTTTAACTAAAACGAGGAACATTCTTCTTAGAGGTTTCATGCCTTTCATGTTAACTAAATCTTTTTAATGACTGAATTTCATATAAAACTCTTCAGAAATTAGGAGATCAGGATGCAAACTCATTCAAACAAACATTGGAACATGGTTGTTCTTCTGTATGGCTCTGAACAAATTTACGGTTTAAATAATGAAAGATTCTATGAATGCTAGGCCCACTCACCAGTCAGAAGGAGAACATTATAAACTCTCTAGCTTGTTATTTTGAGTAACATCTGAATACAAATGCATTAAGCTATATAGTGGAAGACACCTTTATTGTTACCTGCCATAATATAAAATATACCACATGGTGAAGGAATATTTAGCTCATGTACTTTAATGCTCTTCTATTCTTTTAAATTCCTAACTTGATCAAAGCACTAAGATTAAGTGGATATAATATAGAAAACATTTAAATCAAGTGGCTATTTTTCTCTAATTAGTAAAAGGCAATGGAGATTAATATTTTTCTTTAAATAGCTCTTGTATCCATGAAATCGGGATTACGTAAACAAATGGCCCATTGGGCAATGATTATGCTTGTAAGAGTTACATAGTCAATCAACTTTAGAGGATGGATTCATTTTTTACTGTTGAACTGAGAATTACCATTACCCTCCAAGACCCTATGAATAAAGCTTGGCATTTTAACTCAAAATGTTTAGCAGAGTTCTTGGCATTTTAATCAGTAATACCCACTAACTTAACTATTGCTACCTTAGGAAAAGAATGCCAAGAAATTTCTCTTCCATTAATGTGTGAAGACATTAGATCAGTAAGCAAAGGTAAATCGGAAAATGATTGATCACATTCTAGTTGAACTTTCCACTTACCTCCAGTGATGGGAAAACTTTATGACTTAGCCGTGGATGGAAAGAATTCAGAGTTATTACTGGGGACCCAACCAGATAGTGCATTCCAGAATATGTCTAAGGTAATCTATCTGTCTTACAATTCCAGAGATGCTAAAATTGTTTAAAATTCTGAAATATAAAGCTGTCACAAATCACATTTAGATGAATAATAGGATTAGAGCATAGAGGAAAGCAACTTTTTCCAAATATATTGAAACTCACCACCAAGCCTACCTAGGGTCCTTATTCTTTCTTTTGCTTTCAAAATTGACATATTACCTAAAAAAATGTACTGTGAGGTGATTGATGCCAATGGTAATGCCAAAAGTTCCCCAGTTGTACAGATTGAAAGGGATAGTCTGGTCCAAGTGATGGGGACCATAAAATTCAATTAAAGTGGTTATGGTTGGTGACAAAAGAAGGAGAAACAATGACAAAAACACATAGAATTCTATGAGTTTCAAAATCAGCTTTCCATTAAATATTCATCCCAGATTGCAAGTTAGGTAACTACACAAGAACTAAACCCCTTGCCAATGGGTGATCTTAGAAGCCATGATGTTGTAGTCTGTCAAAATCATAACTTTTTAAGGTATGTGTGTGTGTTCTGCTTAGCAAGTTGTAAAATTCCAGTAAAACACTACCACCTATCAGTTCAATAAAGTTGCAAAACAACTTGCCTAATTCTTCAAATGGCAGGTTCAAGGATCTTGGAGCACAAAGAAATGCACTTTGCTTCATCCCACTTTATAATCAAATCAATATCATAGGCTAGGGGCAACCCTAACCAAGTTGGTCAAGCTGTTGGCTTGGTAGCCACAAGGTTCCAAAACCTTCGACTTCCAAGGGAAGCAGCCGTTCACCTATGAATAACCTAGACTGGTTTATCTCATTGTAATCCTTCACCGACTAAAGTCACAAGGCAGAATTTACCCAGTGAAAATCCTTGGACAGTGGCTACGGTTTTGCTCGTAATCCAAAAAAAATTAAAAAAAAAAAAAAAAGAAAAAAAAGAAGAAGTTCAGAGGCTAAGTCATAATATCCCAATATCTAATAATCACATTAAGTTCTGACTAATTTACAATAAAAAGCTCTTCTAGAACTTGTTCAATTCAACAGGCTTGAAGCACAACCGGATTAAGGTTTCATTCTTCAATAATCAAAACTCAAGACCTAACTGAATACTTCCCCTATTCCACAGTGCTTAAATATTTTAAGGGCCTTGCCAGTGATGTCCAGTGAGATCTCTAGTCTATGGATCACTTTCTTGTGAGTCATATAAGCAGAGTCAAAGACAAGAAAATTGGTGAAAAGAAGTTGGTCATTTAAGTTTTTTTTTTTTTTTCTTTTTACTGTTCTAGAAGAGACATGTTGATATATATGAATGCAAAATTGAAAAGGGGCCTCAAACGGATAAAGATTCAACCTTTATTTGCACTCGTCATCATGTTTCATTTATTTATTTGCACAAGTTACATCATTTAGCAGCCATGAAAGTTTTACTTTTTCTAATCCAGAAAGTATGATTTTCTCCCACTTGTGCATGCTAGCTAGCTTTAACTCAGTCAAATGTTTGAATTGTAGGTAGCAAACAAGATTAATCTTACCGGGATTCAAGATTTTACCCCACTAGCTCTTCTGCACAGCTCCATTATTTGATAATCCATTGAACCCAAATCTTTGGAAGAACTGTTAAGGTTGTTTTATAATCCGTGGCTTAACGATTGATAAAATCCTGCAAATGTATGCACTGGGGCCTATCGTGGGCTGTCGAGAAATCATCTTTCAGTATGCATGGTTCTGGGTTGGATCTTCACAGCTCAGACATGGCCCAACACTAATCAAATTTAGACTTTACTTGCCGGGCTTGTACATCCCTGCCGGTGATTCAAGATTCCCGTCAAGAATGGGGGAATGCTCTTAAATAATATATGGGGCATTTCACTTTCTTAAAAAAAAAAAAAATTATATTAGGCATTTGGTTCACGAAATGTTACTAGACTCCTAAGTTCTACTTCATACTTTTACTCTACCACTCAAAATTTTTGAGAAAAAATTATACCTTTTGTTTCTAAGTTATAGAATAATTATGAAATTTGTTCTTAATTGTTGCCTTATTAATCGTGCTCACCTTTCGTCCCTAAGCTATATAAGTAATTAATTTAAAAAACACGTTCATAAACTAACACAGAACCTATTATGACATGTTTGGTTGGATGGAAAATCAATTCCATGGAAAAAGTTTTCTAATTAAAAAGTTGACGAAAATGAGTTATTTTGTTGTTTGGTTAGATGAAAAATGTTTTCCACAGAATTTGACTTCTCAAAAGGGAAGGAAAACAAATTCTTAGGTTGAGATATGTATTTTGTTTTTCAAAGAGATTGGTAAGAAAGTATTAAACCCTTGGACTATTTTACCCTCACCAAAATTGATTAATTACACATGTATATATAGCCAAACTATTAATTACTAAGGACATATTGGTCTTTATATTCATAATTCCTTACAATTTCAAATCCAACCAAACAATGGAATTCATATTCCCAGTAATTTTTTTTCCACCAACAAAACAGCGGAATATATTTTTTTGATAATTTGTTTCCCATGATATTTGAATTTCATTTCCTTCAAATATTTTTCAGCAAACCAAACAGGCTGTTAAAGTTTGTGTGTAGAGAGCTTGGGAAATAGCGTGTGTTTTGAGGGGAGAGGAAAGGCAAACATAGTTTGAACTTGTTAATATTAGTAAATAGGTCCTTCAATTATATACTAAAGTGTAATTAAATTCACAAATCAATGTGTTTTAAATTAATCTTAAAACTTGTTAAAATTTTGCAACTAAGCTATTTAACAAGTTAGCAAAAGGTAATCCATAGACTTTATTTACATGATATCTTACGCGAAATCATATTTAAAAAAAAAAAGTTTCTACCAACGGAGAAGTCAATAAGCTTTATGGATCTGAAGAAAAAGCCGGTGGGCTTCTCCGTCAAGCTTCTTCGTCCATGGTAGCTGCCATGGACAAAGAAGCCATGACAGATTGTTGCCTATGTTTTTTAATTAATATAATTGTATTAATTTTATATAAAAAAAATATTAATCTGTCACATCATACGTGGCAAGTGACTTAGGAGTAACATGTTATTATACGTCAAATAGGTTAATTGCACAATTTTAACAAGTTTAAGGGCCTAATTGAAGATTTTTTAATCCGATAGTCTTTTGAGTACTACTGACTCTGTTACAATGTAGTATCTGTTCATAGCTACTTAATCCGATAGTCTAATTACACTTTGATATACAATTTGAGAATCTATTTGACTCTTATCCTAATCTTATAACTCTTAAACAAATATAATACTGGTTATCTTATATATCTTATATTCTCTCTTGATTTCACATTTTAAGAATCAATTTTTTTTATTCAATTATTAATCATTTTGAACATAAAAATATTTTAAAACAATTATATTTTCATTTGAGAGAATCTGGATTTACGATGATCTAATCCAATTTGTTAATAAATCCTTTCAAAATAATATATCAATGTAACTTTTCAAAATAAACTATTATTTTTTTAATAACTTATTTTGATAATATTATTAAACAAAACTTATAACTTATTAATAGTTTAAAATAAACTATGATTTTGCCAAACAAACCCTATCAAAATAAATAAATTTTAAACAATGACCCCTCGCCAACCACTACTTACATAGGCTGGGAAAGCCATTTCACTGTCCCATTGATGGACAACTGGACAAAACATGCATGCATGCTATTATTGATCCTAAATTATTATTCATTGAAATAATACAGTAATAAATAGTATACAACAGATGCCATGGACAGAATTCGCCGCTCGAGTGCTCGACAATGTTCATATACGGGCAACTTAATTAATTAGTCATATAGATAAAGTTTAGAAGGAAAGATCAAGGATTGAGTCTCTTCAATAGTATGGGGACAACCTCTCAAACCTTGATTGCTTTCGATACATATACCCATAACGAAAAAGAAATACACAAATTATGTTCTCATATTCTAATTAAGATTTTTAGCATAATAATAAAATTTTCATCCATTAATTATTTTTCATACATCATAGAATAAGAAAAAAGGATTTGGTCCCTATCTATAGCATATAATTTTTCTAGTACAGTTTACCCCTTCTAAATAATTTAGAAATTATTACATAAAAGTGAAGTTTACACAGTTCACATTCTCATATAATAGTTTGAGACAGTGTTAAATGGTGAGCATAAGTCCCGGGAGTGAGCGTTTGGCGAGGTCCCGGGGGTGGCTCCACCAGACCGTGGAGGAGCTGAGGCGGCCAACGCGCCGGAGCTCGGTGACGGTGAGCCAGGTGTTGAAGTACTCCCGGAACTGAGTAATCAAGCCGTGCTGAATGGTCCAGACGTGGACCCAGTAGGCCTGCGCCCCTTCCCACCCCTCCACGATCACCCGGTCCTCGATCACGTCCACGCTCCGCGGCTCGAACCGGAACGCCGTTGACTTCCCGGTCAGCATGTTCATCATGTGGTGGCACTTCTGCGGCCCGTGGAACCACCACTCTAGATCGCCCGCCACGATCCCGCCCACCTTGCCGCTGTCGCCGGCCGCCAGCGCCGCGTACAGGGCCCTCACAATGGCGGCCTTGTCGCCGTCGTCGTCGGCCGGGGTTTCTGTTATTTCTGAAGAGAATGGAGGATCGACGGTTTCGATTTCCGTTGAGAGAGCCATTATTAATGGAAGACAAAAATTCTATTCTTGAAACTGTATGGATTTGTGGTTTTGGATATATGTTTTGTTTATGCATGGGATGGGTTGTTTATATAGGAACGAGGGAGTGGGGCCCACACTACAATCAAACCAAATGGGGTTAACAGCTGAGGGGCCATCAAGGATTTTGATTAATTGGACACAACAAGAGTACCAAAGCCATTATTTTCCCTATATTAATAAATAGATTATAAAAATAAATAGATTATAAATTATTTTAATTAATTAGAGTTGTATCTATCCTACATGACTTTAAACACACACCAAAAAAGTTCCATTTTGGTTGAAACCTAGCTACAAGTTGGTTTTTTTTTTTCTTTTCTTATTTTGTTTGGCCAGAAACCTAACTGAATTTCACACCACCTATAATCAGAACATAAAGGTTTATGATAGCCATTTCTCAAACACACCAAGATAATTTTTCAAAATGCAATCAAACACTAAAAATAAAATTATTTTCTGAAAACATTTTTCAAAAGTTATTTTAATTTTCTGGTTTTCAAACACTCTTAATTTAATAATAAGTCGAAATGACAATAGGAGTAGAGGGAAAGAAGTTGTTTGGTAGGTGGAAGGATGACTCCAAATATTCTGGGGACAGACGGTGGTATTGAAGTTGTAAATAACGTTGACAGATTAAACAAAGATTAATTCCAATTCTCAATAAACTTTACTTAATTATTTTATTGGTTTTTTGGTCATCGATCTTAGTTCTTGATTTCTTGATTAATTCTTCCCAATTAATCGGCTGGATTATGCATGGTGTAAAGGATATACTTTGATGCAACCTATACTATTTCTTTGCATAATAATAATAATAATAATAATAATAATAATAATAATAATAATAATATTGTAGTTACTAGTTATGCATTTCACGATTAAAAACAAAGACAATAAAAATAATTAATATATTAACAAAAAAAATATAAAGTTAAAAAAAAATTGTAAGTGTACAATTAAAGAACGTTATTTGTGGTGCATAACAGTTATAGTACCTTATTATAAAAACAATTTCTACTAGCATGTTTATTACGGAGTACTTTTTTTTTTTTTTTTTTTT